>NC_080078.1:30379196-30565616 GCF_949987535.1 Balaenoptera acutorostrata
CCACCCCACCCTGGCAGCAGGGCCTGCCGCCTGCGGACCGGAGCCAGCTGTCCCTCGACCCTATCGTTACTGTGCATTCCTCTCGGGCTGGCATCTGAGCTAGAAGGTATAAAACGAATATCTCGAGAGAAGTGTAAGGACCCCAGACCAAGGTGGTGTGGTGATGACGAGCGCAGAGCTGGGCAAAACTGTTCTCTCCCCCTGCAGAAAGTTCCCCTGAACTGTGGGAGGGCCCAGGAGATAGATCCTGGCCTGGGGGAGTCCTCCCCACCCCTACCCTCCTTGCTGCTGCGGTTTTCTCCTGGTTCCCACCCCGGCTCTCTTCTGTCGGGGACACAGACTGTGTATGCCAGGGTCTCACCTGGCTGGCCCCCCATCACCGTAACACCCAGTCCCTGGTGGGTCTCCGGGGCCTTAGAACAGCCAACAGCCACCCACGCATCCCGTCCTCAGTGCATCCAGAGCCACGCAGCTCAGAGTGTGGTCCAAAACGTGTTCCCACTTCCCTTGAAAAGCTGAGCCCAGCACGGGGAGTGAGGGTTTAGAGACCTTTCCAGACACAGCTGCAACCTGCAGGCATGTGATGATTATTGTCTCACGTTATGAAAGTATTGGCCCAGGATGAATCTGCAATCCAAAATAAGCCATCAAACTGGTCCCTCGCCGCGAATTTGACAAGCACCCGGTTCCGGGAACTGCAGAGCAGGAGAAAGCCTCCCTGGGCGCCAGCAGGACCATGAGCGTCACGCTCCTTCCCTTTGTCTGTCTGAGCTCAGATCCCTGAGAGCATCGGGGCCATCAGAGCTTCCCCCATGGGGCAGGGAGTGGGCAGGGCTCGGCTAAAGTCTCGGGGAGCCAGGCTGAGCCCTGGGGGCCTGAGGCAGGATGCAGAGGGGACGTCCAGGAAGGCAGTTAGCTATGGGGTCTCCTGTTTACCAGTAGCCCCTTCCCCTCCCTCTGGAGCCTCATGGGGGCTCTCCCTGTAATGCCATCATTCAGTCCCACAGCTTTGCCCCAGGAGCTGCATCAGGCACCAGATTGATAAGGCCCCAGCCCTCACAGATGCAGGAGGTGTTGGTGGCACTGACAGTGAACAAACCAGTAGATAAACCAGGCAATTTCAGGTGGAAATAAAACAGGATGATGTGATAGGGAGTGGATGGGGTGGGCTTGGGGGCGGTGCAGAATGTTAAATGGGGTGGTGGGATTGTAGACAGCTTAACCAGGCACAAGGAGTCATCCTAGAAACCCTCAAGGAAAGAGAGAAGGACAGAAGGGAGGAGCTGAGTGCTGGGGGCTTTGCCCTGCCCAAGTTCAAGGTCAGCCTGGCCTCTGCTTGCTCACAGGCTGGAGGGGCCCAGCCGCCTCTGTCAGGAGAGCTGCAGGCAGGGCAAGCAAGCATCCCCTCTATCCGCTCCCACCTTCGAAGTGCAAGAGGAGGCGACGTTCTGCCCGAAGGGGGTTACATTTCCAGGGTCCCCAGATCTCTCCAAGGCCTTGGGGGGGTTCTATGGAATGGTATTGATCTGTCCCAAACCCCACGCCATCCCCTCCTACCTGCAGATCATGGCATTCCTGAGCGTGTGCCCACGTGAGTTCTGAGATGCGCTGAACCGGGGATGGGCCAGCAGGGCCGTGCTCCCTGCACACCTGTTGCACCATCTCCCTGGCTGCTCTGTCTGCCTGGCCTCTTGGGCAACAGGCCTCCAACCTCATCCTCACTCTCTTCTTGGAGTTTCCCGTGTTCCTGGTGCTTTGGGGGAAGCCTGGTTGTGAGGGTCAGGACTCAGCCAGTGCTGAGAAGCACAGAATTGGAAACTTTCTAAAGTGGAGGTTCTCAACCCTGGTGACACATTAGGATCCCCAGTGCCCAGGCCCCAACCCAGAGCCTAACTGAATTGGTTGGAGGTGGGGTCCTGGCAGCTGCATCTTTTAAAATCTCCCCAGGGGTTGCCAAGTGCAGGCACGCGATTGTAATTTCCAACATCCTGTCTTCTCCCCCTTTACACTGGATGGGATGGGGGCGAGAAAATGCCAGAATGAAGGTGGAATGAGGGACAGGGAGGGGAAACCTGCATTCTGGGTCAGCCCCGAAGACCCCTCCTTGGGATCGTGATTTCCTCCTGAGCCCCCTTCACAGGATTGAGGGTTAAAAAGCCATCATGTCCCAGGTTGCTGAGCACAGTTGCTCCAAAAATGGTAATAATGAAAACTCCTGGGGGCTGCATGGGGCAAGGTGGAGCAGGTGCCTGACCGAATCAGACCTCCCCCGCCCCGGGAAGGCCTCCCGATTCCTCTGCCACTGGAATCTCAGCCCTTGTGCTCTCAGCTCAGCCCTGGAAGCAGGCCCCAACCCTATTTTCAGGGTGGCCACTGCCTCATTCTGCACCATTTCCTTCTAAACAAACGGCTTCCCCTTCGCAGAGGTCATCAGGGCATGTCCAGGGTGGGCAGGGCCGGATTTCTGCCCTGGGCACTCCCCGGAGGTGGGAAGGACCAGAGGATACGGCCCTTGCAGGGCTGACTGGCCCTGGGCTGATTCAGGACCAGAGTTCCAGGCAGGGCTGCTGTAGGTCTAGCTGTCTGCTCAGGGCACCCGGGATGTAGGGAGTTCTCTTTCAGTCTTGGAATAACGCAGCCTTGTAAATAAGGACAAGCCTGCTGGCTGGTGAGCCGTGCTCTTCGACGGCGGCTGCCCAGGTACCTGTCTAAATGCTCTGCAGGGACCTGAGGATGGGTCCCTCAACAAAAGCCTCACAACTGGTCTCTCCCCTTCCAACCTGGCCCCTGCAATTTACCTTCCTCGCAGGGGCTAGAAGATCTTTGGAAAACATGGGTGGGATCAATCACTCTCCTGCTGAAACTTTTCATGGGTTTCCTGTCGCCCCGAAGAGCAAATTCAAACTCCTACCGTGTCCTGTGAGAGCTGATCAGTGTGGTCCCTGCCTCTCTGATCCCGCCCCCCCCCACCCCCTCCCCGCTCATTCCGGTCTCAACAGCCGCTCCTTTACTCAGACACACTCAGTGTTTTCCTCCCCGGGGCCTTTGCACTTACTCTTTATTCCCGTGGCTGGTCGGTCTTCTCTTCTACCTGTTACCCTTCACAGAGACCTTCCCCGATCACCCTGCCTAAAACAGCCCTCCCATCACTGTCTCTGTCACTCTGTTTTATTTCTCCCCAACATATATCACTATTAAAAGTGTCTTCTTTATTGAGTTGGTTTTTTTCTTCATGGTCTATCTCTGCCCCCAGAAAGTAAGTTCCTCAAGGACAGGGACCTTGTCTGGTCTGTTTGCTGTGAGTTCCTGGGCCTGGCAAATGCTCAGTAAGTGTTGGCTGAATGAATGAATGAAAGAAATTGACAAAGAGTTTCAAAGCACATAGTGGTTTAGAAATGAATACATCACCATCCCAAATGGAATACACGCCAAGGATTGTTCTACATGCTTTAAGTATATGAACTCACTTATCTTTCAACAACTCTATGAGGTAGGTAGTAGAAGTGTTATTCACATTCTACAGATGAGAACATGAAGGCACAGAGATGTTAAGTGACGTGCCCAAGGTCACACAGCTGGTCAAACCCAGGCACATAACCAGCTCTCTATGCCTTACCATCTATGGGGTAACATGAGGTGTGATGCAAATTGCTTAGATGGGTTGCACAAGACAGAGAAAATCCATTTCGCTACATGTGACCACCCCCACATGGGTGTAATCCGGCTGCAGAGGGCAGGGGGCAGGGGAATGAGGGATTCCCTAAAAGAAGCAGAAGAATCCTATAGTGGGGTAAATCAGAAGCCCCACTGCTTCCTGCCACCCCAGACTCAGTTTCCCCATTTCCAAAGTGCAAAGAGGATGGGACAGGCAAGGAAGATGACAGTGAGTGGGGCTCAGGAGGCAGGGACAAGCATGAGGATCTAGGTCAGAACCTGGGAGGTGGAGTGCAGCGCACACCTGCAGTTTTTGCCTGCGCAGTGTCCAGGCCCCCTTCCTCTGCTAGCAGCACCCATTCTCTTTTGGGAACCACGCCCTAGCCCGGGGGAGGGGGCTGTCCAACAAGGTGCCCGGCCTTCTCCTGGCCATGGGGTGGGCATGTGACGCAACTGAAGCCAATCAAATTCCGTCTCCAACCTGGGGCGTCCCAGCTCAGGGAAGCAGGAGGGAAGGAGGAAGGCGATGCCCATTCCAGACTCTGCCCAAAGCGTGCACATCCTCCGTGGCTGGGGAGCCCCTGCCACAGTCATATTCCTTGGAAACCCCTGCCTGTCCGTCTGACCTCATTTCCTACCACTTCCGCAACACTTGCCACATTCCTGCGACACCATCACTTTTCTGTTCCCCAGACAAGGCAAACTCCTTCTCACCCCAGGACATTTGCACTTGCTGTTCCCTCTGCTTGGAACATTCAGCTCCAGATCTTCCTTTGCACGACTGGCTTCTTTTCATCATTTCAGCCTCCATCAGAAGTGTCATCAGAGAGGCCTTCCAAGAACACCTGGCTGAACCCTGACCCACACAGCTGGTCCGTGTCTACCACAACCTCCTGTTGTGTTTTCTTCATGACGCACATCATCATAGCTCAGGTAATTTTGCTGATTTACTTGTTGGTTTATTTCTCTCTGCCTCCCCTCACTTGACATAAGCCCCACGAGAGTCCTTCTCTGAGTGTCTCACGTCCCACTGCCTCCCCCCTGGCAGAGCCCCAGGCACTTGGTTGGTGCTCAGTAAATAACATTTAAATGAATGAATGGGACAATGGATTAAGTCTAACCCCAGGGAATCCTCACAGGGAATAATACTTCAAGGAGAGAGACAGTGAGGGAATTCTTTGTCCTATTTTCAAAGGGGAAAACTGGGGCACAGTAGGAGAAGAGGTGGCCACGTCAGACCTCACTCAACTTGTTCTCCCTTCCCTGTGGGAGCAGAATTTCTCCACCTCAATCCTTGGGCTTTGAGGTCACTTCCCACAATTACAAGCAGAGTCACCCGAGGGCAGGGAATCCCCATGTGGCCCGAGGAACCTTTGAACACCTGGACTTGAGGCACCTGGGAGGCGGGAGGATGGGAGGACAGGAGGCGGACAGGCTGGGTCCTGCCCTGTGCCCGTCCTAACGCATCGGCTGGCATGTGGGCCGTGTGGTCTGACTGGTTGGGCGAGGGTAGGGTGTGGGCCGGTGAGGGTGCCAGCCAGTAAACTCTAGGGAGACAGCTCGTCTCCCAGTCTCTCCAGCACCACGTCAGCACTGACTCTCGGTTTGGGGCTCTCAACTCAAGAAGCCTCAAGATTCCTTGGCATCCTTCCAGGAGCCAGGGAGGTGCTGGGCCAAGGGCTATTACACTGTCATCTGTAGGGTAGCAGAATTTGCCCCCATAAAATATGTCTCTTTGGCATATTAATTAATTTAAGCTGGTTATTTTCTGTGAAAACGCAAACATGGGGGAAACTCTGAAAAGTAAGTGTTACCCTTTTGCAAGAAACGTTTATATTTGTAAGGGGAATTTTCGTTTGTAAGCGTGTCTCCCTCTCTGCATCTCGAAGAGGAGGATGACCAAATCTCTAGACACTCTTACCAGTGGAGAAAGCAATGACTTGAATTTGCATAGCAACCGTACTCTTTTTTTTTTTTAAACATAAGCAATTTAGGGAGAAGAGTAACATTGATTTACATTCTTTTTTTGCCAATCTCTTTTTTTTTTTTAATTTTATAGCTTCTTTATTTATTTATTTCTTTATTTTTGGCTGTGTTGGGTCTTCAGTTCGTGCGAGGGCTTTCTGTAGTTACGGCAAGTGGGGGCCACTCTTCATCGCGGTGCAGGGACCGCTCTTCATCGCAGTGCGCGGGCCTTTCACTTTCGCGGCCCCTCCCGTTGCGGGGCACAGGCTCCAGACGCGCAGGCTCAGTAGTTGTGGCTCACGGGCCCAGCTGCTCCGTGGCATGTGGGATCTTCCCAGACCAGGGCTCGAACCCGTGTCCCCTGCATTAGCAGGCAGATTCTCAACCACTGCGCCACCAGGGAAGCCCAGCAACCGTACTCTTGTCTGCTGTGCTTTTCCTGGTCACCTCCCAGCACTGACTCTCCCCACCTTAAACATCTTCTTTTGTCTTTAGCTGAAAACAGTATTTCAAGTGAGGGCTTTGGCCATTTTGGGTAGTAACACGGTTTTTCTGGGTCTCTCCCATGTATACATGTTATTAAACATTTGTTTGATTTTTTTCCTGTTAATGTGCCTGTCAGTTTAATTCTTAGACCAGCAAAAAGAATGTAGAAGGATAGAGCAAAATTTCCTCTTCCCTGACACATTCATGCAACAGATAATTGTTGAATCTTTCCTTGTGGGGCCTACTTGGTGCCAACTATTGTTCTAAGCATTTCATGTGCACTAATTTGTTCAACTCTCTCTATAGCCTATAAGGTGGGTACCATCATCCTCTTTTATAGGCAAACTGAGGTACAGAGAGGTTGAGAAATTTGTGAAAAGTCCACAAGTAGCTAAATTGTATTCCCCCCAAATTCATATAGGTTAGGTTGAAGTCTTAACCCCCAGTACCTCAGAATGTGACTATTTGGAGATGGGGTCTTAAGAGAGGTAATTAAAATAAAAATGAGGTCTTTCGGGTTTCTTAGAAGAAGAGAAGATTAGGACACACATACACAGGGAAGATGGTATGAGGACACAGGGAAAAGATGTCCATCTGAAAGCCAAGGAGAAAAGCCTCACAAGAGACTAACACTGCCGACACCTTGATCTTGGACTTCCAGCTTCTAGAATTGTGAGACAGTCAATTTCTGTTGTGTAAGCTGCCCATCTGTGTTCCTTTGTTACGGCAGCCTGAGCAGACTAACACAGAGGTGCAGAGGCTGGAATGCCTATCAATCACCAAGCTCCATCCAGAGGTGCTGAAGGCATCCTAGCACCCACATGAGCCTTTCTCCTTGTGATCATCAGAGAGACTGAATGGGACTTGGAAAGAGAAGAGCATTCTTAATCCATGATTTAGTGTTACTAATTACATGCCCATGCATCCCCTGAAACCATCTCCAGGACTGCCAGGGTGTATGTCCCTCACTTTGGGAAGTATAAACTGGACCAGTTAGGACCAGCCTGGGTCCCTGACAACCCATAGGCCCTAGTTGCCCACGGTCAGCTCTCCCAGGCCTTTGCAGGATAGCTGAGCATCTTCAGATTATCCAGGCCAGCAATTAGCTCTACTGCTCTGCGTGGACTTGACCACCGTTAAGTCGTCTTCTGGGAGCCCAACATGCGGACAGACCCCTCTGTGACCTCATGGTGTAGGGCCAGGCTTCTCAGTTTAATGTTCATGTGCGCCTTCTGGGGATCCTGTTAAAATGCAGATTCTGATTCAGTAGGTCTGGGCTGGGCCTAAGATGCTGCATTTCTAACAAGCTCCCAGGCGATGCTGATGTTGCTGGCAGGGAGGGAGGGTGACTCAGGAGCTGGGCTCAGGGGAAGACTTCAACAGATGCTGTGGTCCCCGCCATGCATAGGAAGCCAGTGGTTGGAGAGGTGGTTAGTTTTCCTGACAGCAGGAATGTTTAGAGCCCATTTCAGGAAAAACCAAAATATCTCCCTACTTAATCTTTAGCCAAAGGCTCATTTGCCACTTTTCTGGCCTCCAAATCTGGGATCTGCCATGAAGGAGGTCCTGGGATAACTGTTTCTAAGCCATCGGACCAGTGTCTGGTAGACTTTCATGATCCTGGAGCAAAGAGTAAGCCCGGGAGCCTTGGCTTAGGCTCTGCAGTGCGATGTGGAATTGGGGTGAGTTGGGGAGGCCCCTATAGCTGCGTGGGGAGGGGGTGAACCAACTGATGAATGGTCAATGCCTTCTCCTTCTCCAGGAATCTTACAACCTGAGCTCTGACATTCTAGCCTCCAATTCACCATGTGATTCTGGACAAGACTCGGGCATTCTAAAATCTTCCAGCTCCTTCCTCAAGGATCATTTACCTTCCAAGCTCAAAAGATACCTCTTCAGAGAGGCCTTCCTCTTTTGAGCCCTGTGACTATTCTGTCTGCTACAACTCCCTCCCCCAGTCTGTTTTCAGACTGTCTTACAACATTTTTATACCGTGATCACTGATATTTTTTCACTTCCTTAATAGCCATTGCCACAACTTGTAATTACATGTTTGTTTGTTTCTTTACTTATTTATTTCATACCTCCTCCACCAAATTGTAACCTCCACTGGGTTGGGGACCATGTCATTTTCATTCATCTGTATTTCATTCATCTCCCAGCACTGCATAGATCCTGGCGCTTGGGAGGCCCTCGATAAATAGTTGTTGAAGAAACAAGGAGACCAGTGCTTCTGAACTTTAATATGCATGTGATTCACCTGGGGATTTTGTTAAAATGCAGATTCTGATTCAATAAGTCTGGGTAGGGGGGAGCTAAGAGTCTGCATTTTTCACAGAAGATGTAAGGATGCTGAGAATGCTGGTCTGTGGACCAGCCCTAAGTAGCAATGACCTAGGGAAAGTCTGTCCTAATCAGCCAACCAGCCCACCATCCACTGTCCCCTTCCTCATTGCTCAGTACCCAAGGAGAGGTCTCAAACATTTGAGAAGCTGGAAGGGGCTACTGAAACCCAAGAAAGGATTAATAAAGAAGTAGGAGAAATTACAAGAAACACAGAACTAATGGTGTTGCAGAAGCTTAGCTGAGCATAGCACACTGGGCTTGCAGAGGTGTTGCAGCCTACATGACCCAGTTTGTCTAGACCTGGGGGAGCTAGACAAGGATGGTCCTACTCTGCCTGCCTAGGATCACTCCCAGCAAGGAGCTAGGCTGTTCCAGGGCTGGAAAACTTAAACCTTTCCTCACCAGCTTGTCAACATTCTCAAAGCCAAGTTCACCATGTATATCCCAGCAGTATAACACCCCTGGCCTGGGTATTCCAGTGGTGGGTGCTCCACATTGTCTCGGTGACAATATCTGTCCCCCACCCACCCAAGCACTCTCACAAAGTGCTCTCTAGCAGCAGACAGATGCAACTGCAGGACACGGTGGTTCAAATGACGCTCTCCTGGGGCCCACCTCTGTGGGAAGGTAAGATGGTCCTCCATCAGCCAAGAAAACCTTTCTCAAAAGGATGTCAACTCACACATGCCTAGGGTGTCAGGAAATCCAATGTTAAATTAGGTGTTCAGTGACTATAATCACGTTTGGTTAAAGGACTAACGCAGTGTTTCTCAAAACGTGGTCCGCACACCACCGGCATCAGAAACACTTGGCAGTTGGGGGCTGGGGAAAGAGCTTGTTAAATATGCAGATTCCTAGAAAAATGGTACAGGTGAACTTATTTGCAAAGCAGAAATAGAGTCACACATGTAGAGAACAAACTTATGGTTACCAAGGGGGGAAGTGGGGGTAGGATGTGTTGGGAGATTGGGATTGACATATATACACTGCTGTGTATAAAACAGGTAACTAATGATAACCTACTGTACAGCACAGGGAACTCCATTCAATGTTCTGTGGTGGTCTAAATGGGAAGGAAATCTAAAAAAGAGAGGATATATGTATCTGTATAATTGATTCACTTTTTTTTTTTTTTTAATTTATGACTGTGTTGAGTCTTCGTTTCTGTGCGAGGGCTTTCTCTAGTTGCGGCAAGTGGGGACCACTCTTCATCGCGGCGCGCGGGCCCCTCACCATCGCGACCCCTCCTGTTGCGGAGCACAGGCTCCAGACGCGCAGGCTCAGTAATTGTGGCTCACGGGCCCAGTTGCTCCGTGGCATGTGGGATCCCCCCAGACCAGGGCTCGAACCCGTGTCCCCTGCATTGGCAGGCAGACTCTCAACCACTGCGCCACCAGGGAAGCCCTAATTGATTCACTTTGCTGCACAGCAGAAACTAACACAACATTGTAAAGCAACTATACTCCAATAAAAATTAATTAAAAAATTTAAAAAATAAAAATAAATTAAATACTTGAAAAAACATGCAGATTCTTGGGTTCCACCCCAGACCTACTGTTCCAGCACTTCTAGAAGGGGCGGCCCAGGAATTTGCATGGCTCATGGGTTCTCCCAGGTGATTCATATGTGCTGTCACCTTTCAAAGTCTCTGGACTCATATATTTGCTTCCTTGTCAGTCTGTGTAGTTTTTATTTCCTTTTGTGTCAGCTCTATTGTGTGCATGTCTTTGATGGTCAGCTGCCTTAAATCCCTTTGGGAGTCAGATAGTAAAGTAAATACATGAGGCTTCAAATGTTACTGGGTGTCCTAGGGGACCACACTGTCCCTTTGATGCTCTTCTTGTCAATGAATCCACCATCAAAGCACAGCTCACACAGAAGCTGCCCAATGACCCTTCCTTAATACCTGAATTGAGCCAACTGGTCCCTGTATCTTTAGGAAACATCCCCAGCTCTTTAGGAAACATTGGCACCCTCGGACACACCAATGGACCAAATCAAGCCCTTCACAATGGGTCAAGAAAGGTGTCCATTACAAGTGAGTCCCAGAGCCCTCAGACCTCTGTATAAGGTTATTTCCTTTACATCTCTCCCTGAAGGGACTTCTGAGTCTCCTTTGGGTTATTCTTCTCCCAGACCCAGCATCATTTTAAAGTGTGAGTAGAACCTTGGATTCCAAGTTACTATTATTTCTCACCTCCTAATTTCTCTGCCTGAGCCCACGCTCACCCTCCCCAACCTTCCCACATGACAGTCTATCAGACCATGTCACTACGGCCTTAAAACTTCAACTGTGCTCCATCACTCTTGGAATGAAGTCCCCAACCTAACTTAGCCCAACTGCCTTCCCCAACTTCGTCCTCACGCTTCCCTTCCCAGCCACACTGGCTTCTTTCAGACCTTCCTACCCACCACGTTCCCACCCACAGAGCCTTTGAACATGCTGCTTCCTCCCTCCCCTTTTGCCAAGCCAACTCTTAGCTATCCTTCAGCACCACCTCCTCAGGGAAGCCCTCCCTGATGTCTCTGCCTGGGTCAAATCCCATAACTGCAGGCTCAAAGAGCACCGGCTTCCTTGTCCTTCATAGGATGCTTGTCACATTTGGCTGAATGATTACTTAATTCATTAATTCACTATTGTTAGGGTGCTTGTGCACCCCAGTTTCCCTGGGACAGTTCCTATTTATGATTACTTTCCCACTGCAACTATTAATAGCACCCCTTTCACTCTTAAGAATGTCTTACTTTGGATGATAAATTATATGGCCATCCGCATGATAACCCACCCCACCAGGCTGTAAACCCCACGAGGACGCTGCTCACCTTTGCATTCCCAGCACCTGGCTCCAGAGGATGAGGCTGATCCTGCTTGGCTATTGATGACCTACCCTTGAAAGTGACATAGCATCACTTCCACCGTTTCCTGCTGGTCGACTGGACACCAGTTGACGAGCGCAAGCTCTCAGTGGGCTGAGTAACAAAGAATTTGCAGACATGTCTTAAAAAACCCACATATCCTCAAAGACTTGAATTTCATTCGTTAATTCATTCATCAAGTATTTATTGATTCCTGTGCTCCTGCCTCTTGTCACATAGTTTGGGCACAAGAGTTCCTAGCTGAGAGGTAAGGGGTGACATCCGGCCATGCGCCTGGCTTGGGGTGGTGTCTGCTTGGAGGAAGGGGCATTTTTTTTCCTTTGCGGGAAGGTGCCATCTTTATGCCAAGCTGTACGCACTAAAAGGATGCTTTTTTCTGAATAACAAGTTTAGAGGGGTATTTTTTTCTAATTTTCATAAAGGCACCCTAAAGACTGACAGAAACCCTGACTGATCACCTGCTATGGCTCAGACGTGGATGAAAAAGTCCCGGCGAGACAGAGGCAGCCTCTGCTCTTGGGGACCTTGTGTTCTACTGGGGAGTGAAGACAATGAGTGAGAAAGCACACACGTAAAAAATTAACAAATATAATTACAGATGGTAAATAACATGACGGGAGAAAAGGCCTGCCTCTGAGCACCTCCTCTGTGCTGGTCGCTGGAGGCTGAGGCTGCCTTATCCAGGGCTACCACCTCTCAGGGGCTGTCGTGCAGGGGAGCAAACAGAAATGGGCTGTGTCCAAAAGGATTCTAATCCCATATAAGGAGGGAGTTCCAGACTGTTCAGGTATTATAAGGACTTTAAGATCAAGAAATGCCCAGAATGGTTTAAATACCTTCTTGCCCAGAAGCACAGAACAGACAGGAATTTCTGGGTCTCCTCCTGCCCTGTCACTCTTTGAATTTTAAACTGCGAGACCATGAGTGTAGTGTGTGTGTGTGTGTGTGTGTGTGTGTGTGTGTGTGTGTGTATGTGTCTTCCATTGGAAATAGAAGACATCCGTACTTCCCTATACCCAAAGATTCTAAGGGTTTGTGAGTCTGGCCTGAGTCCTGAGGCTGGAGCTGCCTGGCTGGGCTGAGAGTTTACTCAGCTTAGGGGGTTGTTTCCCTGGTTTTATAGCCTAAGAGACAACCCACATACACAAACATATCCAGGAATCTTAGAAAGCAAAGCAAAACAAAACCTGTATCAGTATCAAGCAGGATAATGAGTAGAACTGACCAGTGGTGGCTGGTAAGTTCCAGAGAGCAAAGGTTTTTTTCACGAGTTTGTTCACTGCTGTTTTCCCAGTGCCTGGCACCCAGAAGAGTCCCAGTAAGTATACTTTAAGTGAATGATTGGAAAATTATTATTTCCCTGAGCAATTGTTTGGCAGAAAGGAAGGAAGGAAAGGATCTTTCTTTGAAAAATTTAAAATATTTAGAAAAGTACAAAGGATGCTCTCATAGACTGGAGGAATAATATTTACGATTGTGCTTAAGATCCCAGGAAAACAAGAGCGCACCCTGGGACACTATTAACAACAGGAATTTTTTCTTCTCCTTCTCCTCCTCGGTGCCAAACTGTACTCCATCTTTTCAGAAGATGGGCCAAGAGAACTGGCCTCTATCCACCTTGCGTGCTGGGAGACACCTGGGGACTTTCTTCTGTGACTTGCCAAGAACATCCCATGGGCCATCCTGGGCGCCAGACGTTTGGGTGGTAATGACATTGGTGGTAGGAGCAAACTTCCCCGCTTCCTGTTACTCTTTCTGACTGTATTTCAGGGAGATTCAAATCTGGGAGTGCTCTGAAGCTCTGTCCCTATGGTGCCAAAACTCCTGATGCAAACTGAGAACTGCAGTCAAGCAGCCAGATGTGTTGGGTCTCGATGCCAAACATTTCTATAATGGGAAAAACCCAGACTCACCCCTCAGGCTCTGCTCACAGTACACTTGTGTCATTACCTGGGTGGGGGGAGGGGGGGGAGGAAAAAAAGAAGTGAAAGCCCCAAACAGCATGGGCATGGCTGGAATCTCCAGAGGTTTGGAAATTCTGTGGCTGTTGTCTTTGGTGATCAGTCATAAGTCAAATGGACAATATTTGTGCTGTGAATTCTTCTTGCACTGGCAGGAAATTCTGTGACAAAGAGAAGCGGTGAGACCCAGAGCTCCAAGCATTAAGTGGGAGGACACGAGGGCTCGTTTCTCTGCTGGAAACCATTGTCTCCATCCTGCACCCCAACCCCATCTGTGGAGGTGGGCGACAGGGAGGAAATGGTCTCAAGAGAGCATATTTCTCAGCTCCCACTCTGGGAATTCAGATTTCTTGACTCTCCATACAGGAGGCGCTAAGGGCTTTCCCAGATGTCTCTCGATGGCAAGATGGGAAACCAGCTAAGCCCCATCTAGAAGTGCTGATGGCAGGGCCTTTGGTTTGGAGGATCCTGATCCATATCTGGAAGAGTAGCCAAGAGAAGATGTTGCTTGCCAGGCCTTTAGATGTGCTTGCCATATTCCTACACCCAGAAGCACTTAGCACGGTAAGCAAAATGCAAAGATAGTGTTGGCCCCTGAGAGGTGAAGTGACTTGCCAAGATAACATGGCTAGTGGGAGATTTTTTTGCTGCTTGGCTTCATGACTTGCTTTGCCAATGAAATGTGAGCATGCAGAAGCTTTTAATAGCCAGTGAGTGGTTCATCATCTTATCTTCCTAATTCCCTGAGACCAGCAATGGTCCATATAGAGGCTGCTCCACTAGCCTGCCTCCTGAAGTAAAGATGATATGGACACATGGTCAAAATCAACCCATAATGGACATATATTGTGAGCAAGATATATCAATACTTGTGTTGCAAGCCACAAAGATCGTGGGATCATTTGTTATCATGCCATAACCTAGCCTATCCTGACTGATACAAAGTCTACAATAGAACCCAACCCCACCCCCCTCAAATTTAGCAGCTTAAAGCAACACACATTTAACACAGATTTTGTGAGTCGGGAAGCTGGGCATGGCTTAACTGGGCCCTCTGCTTTAGAGGGTGTGGCCATCAAAGTGTCGGCCACAGGTGGGGAAGGATCAACTGGGGAAGGATCTGCTTCCAAGATCACATGGTTGTTGGCAGCATTCTGGTCCTTGGGGGCTGTTGGACTGAAGATCTCTGTACCTGGCCAGCTGTTGGCCAGAAATTCCCTTGGTCCTTTGCCATGTGGGGCTCTCTAACATGGTAGCGTACTTCATGAAAGCATGCAAGCCTAGAGGGCCACAGAATGTGCTGGTGACACAGAAGTCATAGTTTTTATAGCCTAACCATGGAAGTGACATTCCATCATTTTTTCATTTTATTCTAGTCATGAAAAGTCATTACGTCCCACCCACTCTCAAGGGAGGAGGAGCGTACACAAGACTGTGAACACCAGGTGGCAGATCCCACGGGGCCATCTTATCTACCAGTTTGTTTTCAAAGGGAATGGTTATTAAATGGAAGTTAGTAAAACCCTTGTCATCTGTAAAACTGACCCACCAACCAAAAGCAGTTTTCGCTGGTTGAATCACATTCATATTTGATCCACTCCCATCATCACTCTATGAATTTAGGTCACATTTTCTTTCAGATCTCCATCCTTTTTGACCAGAGCCCACATATTCTTCTGCATCAGCTCTTCTGCTACAACTCCAAGTTCTACTGGGCTGCCTTGAGGTTGGGGATCAGATTTGCCCCAGGCATGGACATCCCAAGTCATTCCTTCTGAGAACAGAAAAGAGTCAACAGGAATAGGTTATAAGAAACTGGCAGAACCTTAAAACGTTCAAGCCAGAAAGGACACACAAGAGATCACTGAGTTCTCAACCAACTTCTCTTTCCAACCCTGAAAGAACGCCCCAGCCTTCTCCATGGCCTCCCATGCCTTCAGATGCCTTCCTTACAGTTCTCTCTCCCCATATGAGATGATCCTTTTATCGACCAGCTACAGCTGTGAAACAGATAACCATGATGCCTCAGTGACGTGCAAGAATAGACATCATTTCTTATTCATGTGTCTGCAGCTTGGCTGGAGCAGTCTGAGCCCCATATGGAAGTTCCGTGGGTCATGTAGGGAAGCTCTGCTCCCATGTCTCATTTTTCTGGGGCCAATGGACTAGTGGAGGTTTATTCTGCTTATACAAATGGCAAAAGCACAAGAGGGCAAGCCCTACTGCTCAAGCACATTCCCAGCCTTTGCATGGGTCAAGTCTGCTAATATCTCATTGGCCAAAACCAGTCACATGGCTTAACTCAAGGCCAAGGGGGTAAGTATGCTCTCCTAGCCAGGAGATTATAGTTGCGGTGTGGATATATACTACTATATAGTGGGGTGAAGAATTGGGACCCAGAACTCAGTTGAACACACTCTTACTTTTCCCCCACACCATGTTGAGGATTCAAACTTATTACTGAAACACCGAGAGTCGGGATACAGTGGGTATAAGGCAGGTTTCTGCCTCCAATCTTCCTGGAGAGACAGGTGTATATTTGAAGAGAGAAAACTAAGAGGTGCAAGTAGCAGGTGAATTGCACAGGTAGGTGGGGCTCCGGAGAAGGTTTGGAAACAAATGAGAGATGCAATCAATCATTCCTTTCTCTGGGTCCTAGAGAGGCATCTTGGTGTCTGGCCAGGTTCTTCCTCGTGTGGGGCATGCCCCACCAGAAGGCAAATGGGAGGTGATTTTTGGAGAAGGAGGCATTGCCCAGCCTTGAATCATGGAGTGAGAACGTAATTCCCTTTTCCAATGATCTTGCAATAGTTCTGATTAGAAGAAGGAGAAAGTCTCCTTCTGTGCTAGCGTGAGTCTAACACCCATCTTACACTGGCTGCTCTCCCTTTTTAATAGATCCTAAACCTCAGGTTCATGGACTCTTCCAAGCAACAGTATCTGGTTAGAATGTACTCACAGTTTTCTCTGGGTAGTGTTTATATTTGTAAGTTTGTCTTCTATTTTTGGTGGTTGGAATTGGTTTCCTGTTTACCGTGATGATATAGGGCTTCCTTTTTAAAAATAAATATAGTTAAATAAATAGAGTTGATTTAAAGAAAAATATTAAGTGAATACTAGTTCAGGTGGCTAGTGGGTATGGTAGAAATTATGGCTTGACCCTGGTGAGCATTTTGTAAATAGGGATATAGTGGGAGGAGGAGAGCAGGGTTTGCTACAGTCAGTCTGACTTCAAATCCACACTCCATCCCTTGAATAGGGCCTTTGGGCGAGTTACTTAGGTAGTTTCTCTGAAACTTAGTTCCTTCATGGACTGTTGTGTTATATTGATGACAGTAGTTGTAAACTAACTGGCACAGAGTGAGGGCTCAGCAAACGGCAGAAATCTACCTGCTCCAGCCTCTACCTGGACTGTCCGTTCTGGGAGAGCCTTTTGGGTTTTCTCTGTCCTCCAGGTGGCCATGGGACAGGCAGGCGTCACTGTCCCTGCTGGTGGGTGGGCCCTGCATGGCCCTCCTCTGCAGCAGCCAGACCCCACTCTCCTCCCCTTTTATGTGGGACCTCAGTTCAAATGAACACCTTCCTACCCCCTCTCCAGCCCTACAAAGAATCTCTTGCTTGGGAGATGAAAGTCTTGATTAGCCATAGAATTTCAAAATTAAAAGAGATGTGGCAGGTCAGACACTAGGCCAGCTGGGGAACCCCAAGATGGGGCGTGGGGTGGCCCTTTGGAAGGGGCCTCAAATTGCCTAAGGATTTCTAATTTAGACCCAAGGAGGCTCTCCCCTTGCAGACTTCCCCAACAGGATTGAAAAGAGACGCATCAGAAAGTTTAAGCATGGCGTCCCAGCCAGACCAGCTACTGCACAATAAGTTAGCATTTCTTAAAAGGGTTTCTAATTCTTTTGTTAGTGGCACAAGTCCATTGCCTTACATTTCAGGGTGTGTGCAAATAACATAATTGTGTTCAGTTAAAAGCTTAAAATATACTGTAACATGCTGTGGTCCTGTTTTGGAATTGCTTCAGTGTTTCAATACAGTAAATCCTCCCTCCCTACTCCACAGCCCCACAGATGGGGCTCAGGCCCCTCTGGCCTTTTTCCCCATCCCATAAGAACCTCCAGGGCAGATCAGCCCTCTCAGTTCCCAGATGGGGAAACTGAGGCTGGAGAGAAAGACAGTTCCTTGTCTTTTGATGTCATTGCCAGGGACAGTAAATTCCAGGACTGCGGGGTCAAAAGATATGGGTGGTGGTTTGTGCGAGGCAGACTCTGGAGGAGTCCCAAGACTGCGTCCCTGGTTGCCCTGCCACCAAGGCCAGGGACTCTATGTCGGAAAATAAAAATAACCGTAGCTAAGATTAACTGAGCACTTACTATGTACCAGGCACTGCGCAGGTATGACACTTTCAGGTCTTACAGCAACCCAAGGAAAGAGGTCCTATTGTGACTTCCACTTCCAGAAGGGGATATTGAGGCAGGCAAAAGTAAGGAGATCACTAAGTTAAGAAAAGTGCCAGGGAAGGGGTTCTAAAGTAGGGAGTCGGATTCCAGAACACTCGTCCTTAACCCTTACCGGAAGGGAAGAGAAGAACGGGGGAGAAGAAGGCCAGGAGAGGAGGGGGAGCTGGAAACCCGTAAGGGCGAGCGCAGCGCGGAGAGCCTTCCAGCTGCGAGGAAGCTCGGATTTCTCCCTCTTTCCCCCGCCCGAACTGCGCTACCAGCTCTGCCCTAAACTTGGCCAAAGTAGCGCAGGGAGGCGGGCTGGGGCTGGGGGGGCTCCCCAGGCTCCGGCCTTTCTCCCCAGTGTCCCCCACCCGCTTCCCGCGGCCCCTCCCACTCTGCTCTGCGGGCTCCTGACATCACGACCCGGGGGGCGGGGTCGGGGAAGGAGGGGGGACGTGGGGAGGCGGCTCGGCGCCACGGAGAGGGAGGAGGGAGGGAGCGCAGTCCCAGCCCAGAGCTTCAAAACAGTCCGGCGGCCTCGCCTCGCGCCCCAGCCCGACTGTCTGTCCAGCCGCCAGCGTCCGGTGAGTCGGGGTCTCGCCCGGGAGGCGCGCGCAGGTAGCGGGGGGCTCCGGGCTGCGGGCGACGGGGCAGCGGGGTCGCCAGCCCCTGCACGTACCGGACCCAGAGAGGTCCCTGCAATTGGTGGGGGACAGGGAGGGGCCGAGGCCCCTCCCTGCCGAAAATCCACTGTTCCTCTGCCAGATTGCGAGGGCGCGGACTTCCCGCCTGCGCCGAGCTCGCTCGGGACCCCGAATTCCACCTCCCCACCCCCGGACTGCTTCCTTCGCCTTTTGCGTCGAGGCGGGCGGGAAAAGTTTGGGGAGGAGTCAGGGCGACTCCCCTCGCCCCCGCCAGCTCCACTCCCGGGGTTCTCGGAGTCCCGGGCAGCCCTCCTCTCGTCGTGTGAAGGCCCCCGGCGCCTTGGCGCACGGACCCCGCCTCACGGAGCGCGCGGGACCCGCTGCGCCCTGGCTGGGTCATTGGGGCCCCTCTCGGCCCCGGCCGCGGCTCCGTTGCGCCCCCCAGCGGCAGGGAGCAACTGCCTTAGGTTGGACGAGTGGAGGAGCTGGAGGCACTGCTTGCATGACGCCTGTCTCCTCTCCACTCCGGTTGGGCTTGGGGGGCTACGAGGGCCCCACCCATGGGTCCGGAGAAGGGGGAGCCTAGAGCTCGTATACAGGAGGACTATACACTCTCCCCAGATCCAGCGTCCTAAATATACCCCAGGGAGGCCCTAATTTGGGACTGACATGGGAAGCTCGTAAATGGGGGTTAGTTGGGGGCACCTGTGCCTGAGCGAGACTACAGAGAGCAAAGCCCTCCCTCCAGACCACAGGATCCACCTCTTGCTTTGGAACAAGAATGACAGCCCCGTTTCAGGTTTGGGAAAAAGGGGCAGCGCCCCCTCCCGAGCTGCAAAGATGTGTGTGTGGGGTGAGGTGGGGTGATCTTTTAACTGAGTTGTGTCTGAAATGCAGAGGCCCGTCTAAAAAGTGACAGGCAGAGTGAGGAGTAAGGAACGGGCTTGGATAGGGTCTTAAGAAGCCGGTAGCCCCGATATTGTATGATTTCACTGACAGGAAGCACTTAGAATAGGCAAATTCAGAGGGACAGAAAGTGGAGCAGAGGTACCCGGGGCTGGCAGAGAGGGATGGGGAGTTATTGCTAATGGGTACAGGGCTGGGGAGGATGGAAACATTTTGGGTATAGGGAGTGGTGATGGTTCCACGACATTGTAAGTGTATTTAATGCCACTGGATTCTACACTTAAAAGTGGTTAAAATGATCAGTATCCTGTGATGTATATTTTACCACAATTAAACAGAGAGTCTGCAGCCTCCTCTGTGCTTCAGTGTGATTCAGTTAGAAATTCCAGAATCCGCTCACGGTTGCTGGCCACCTCTCCCCAGAATTTGGCCTCAGTAAGGAAGTGGACGGCAGATGAGGAAGGGACACGAGCCGGGTTTCCCCAGGAGCCTGGAAGGGACAAGGAAGGGAAGAGAAGCTGCTGGAGCCTCTGACGGAGCTGCCGCAGCTGCTGGAGCTGCCACAGGGATCTGTGGCCGCTGATTGTAAATACAGGGCACAACCATGCAGCCCTCCCCGCCACTCCCCTGCACACACAGGTAACGTCTAAGGCCCTTTGTTTCTGGAATGGAAGTGAGTGTTTCACCTAGATTTCCTTTCTCTGCCCTGCGCATGATATCTGCAGGGCAGGAGCTGAAACCACAAGCGTGTGCGCACGGACTCTCCATTTTCCAGCAACAGGTGATTCACGGGGAGGCTCAACTGGCCAATGTCTCTTCCCAGGCCCGTGCTGACTCTCCGTCAGCCTCTGATGGAGCGCGCTGCCCCGTGCCCTCCAGGGCTCCTGGAAGCCTCCCCCTGCGCCGGCCCATCCCCACTCCTGGGCTGCAGGTGGGGAGAGCCAGGTCAGAGACCTTAGGTCAGTTTCTCAAGGTCCCTGAGCGAGTTAAGTGCCAAGAGCCAGGCTCTGAACCTCCGTCCGCTTCCCTGCAAGCCCTCCCCTTTTTTCCACCCGGAGATGCCCTGGTGGGTTTTGGAGAGTCAGGGGGAAACCCTCCTGGGGAAATCAGGGCCCAGACACCCACGGGGGCCTTGGCAGATACCAAGGCCACAGCATTGGGAGGGGCGTGGGGAACCTGTTTTCCCACTGAGGGTTTTAGGATCAGCTGCCTCCAGCCCCCCCAGGAATGGGGGAGGGGAGGCCGGGCGTGGGCCGCATAGCCTGTAGCCGCCTCTGTCCCTCCAGTGGGGAAACTGAGATTCACCTGAAATCTGGGGACAGGTGTTCGTGATGGAAGCCGCAGAGGTGTCCCACGGTGGGGGGTGGTGAGGGCAGGGCCAGCCGGGTGGGGCTGACACTGCACTGCCCCACCCAGAGGGGAGGGGCCGAGCCCTCTTCTGGCTTCCCGGCCCCAGTTTAGGGCACAGCTCTTGAGGGGCTGAGGGGTCTGTGGCCGCTGATTGTAAATACAGGGCACAACCATGCAGCCCTCCCCGCCACTCCCCTGCACACACAAGTAACGTCTAAGGCCCTTTGTTTCTGGAATGGAAGTGAGTGTTTCACCTAGATTTCCTTTCTCTGCCCTGCGCATGATATCTGCAGGGCAGGAGCTGAAACCACGAGCGTGTGCGCACGGACTCTCCATTTTCCAGCAACAGGTGATTCACGGGGAGGCTCAGCAGGCTAATGTCTCATCCCAGGCCCGTGCTGACTCTCCTGCCCTCTGCGGCCTTCCTGGTTGACGGGGGCACGGCTGAGGCCGCCTCTTTGTCATAGTAAACTCTGCCAGACGTGACCAGGAAGGGAAGTCTGTCGAGACAAAAATACATGAATGCCTTCTCAGGCCAGATGGGGTGGCGGTAGATTGCTGGCTGCTTGGCGGGATTTGTCTGGAAGGCAGGAGTGCAGCCACTGTCCCGGGGAGGTGCAGATAGCTGTGTGTGTGTGTGTGTGTCGCAACATGCGGCTGCTGCCCAGCTCTGTGGACAAGTGAGGCCTCTGACATGGGCTTCGGGGGCTAAGGCGGTATGGGGGTGGGCTCTCCAGCCACGGGGTGGTGGCAGCCATCCCCCAAAGGTGCGGTGAGGTCCCAGGCGTTGGGACTGCGGAGCAGAGTCCTTCCAGAAGAGGCAGTTAAAGGTTGGCGACAGGACTCCAGTGCAGGAGGATGGGCTCCGGGGACGTCTTACTGGGCGTAGGCGATTGGCAGCAGCAGCTGGAACAGGGAGCGAGGGCAGCTGGCACCTTAGACAGAACTGGGGCCTGACCCTCGGATGTTGGCTTCATCTTGTCCAGGGAAGGATGGGGGTAGGGGTAGGGGTGTTGGGAAGGGGAGGCTCCCTTTCTCACCCCAGGAGCGATGGGGTCTGGCTCCCTGCAGGAGTGACCCAATAGTGCAGTTTTGGCAGGACTGACCCATGGGGCGAGTTGTCAGATGTATCTGGCTCTTGTTAGGGACAGGCCGAGGGGGGAGTCTAAAAATATCCGAGGCAGAGCTGCTACCCAGGGAGAGTGCCGGCCTGGTAACCCAACACCCATGGCAGCACTAGCTCTGCTCTGCTCCGGTCACTGGGACTCTTCCAGGCAGCCAAGCCTTGGGCAGAGGGTGGGAGGGGTGAGAGCGCTCTGCATTCAGGGCAGCCGTGGACTAAGACTTTCAGGGACCTAAGGGCCTTAGAAAGTCCCAGTTTGCCAGCTAAGGATGCTCAGAGAGGTGGAGTGACTCACCCGAGGTCACTCAGCAAGTTGGCGGCAGTACCTGGACGAGATCTGGGTCTGGGGACTCACTGCTGAGGAGCTGGATGGCTGGGAGTGGTCAGTGGGTTTCCAGGCCAGGTCCCCAGGGTCAGGGACCCTTATGGCATGTGTCATCCATCTGGGATGCTGATCGGAGAAAGGTGGGCCAGGAGCCATGCTCAGGCAGTGGGTCACTTCCCACTGGCATTGGGTCGCTCCCGGCCACAGCTGTCGGGCTCTGGGGATGTCGTCCATCCTGGGGGTGGGGGTGAGTAGGAAGACGGAGGCTGGAGGAGGACCGTCTTCCCATCTGAAGACACTTGGTTTGTTCACATGGTATCTCAAGGGTTTAACAAGGAGTTGTTGACCTGAATAGTTGAATTTCTAGGGCTCTCACTTTCCTGGGGAGGCTGGGTTTCTGTTGATCCAAAAGGGAACTGAGGGTGAAGAGATTGCCCAGCTTCCTGCCCTCCTCGGACAGGTTGGATGACATCAGCTTCTAGAAGCTTCCTAGCACTCCTGGGTCTAGAGCTGAGGGAGCGGTCGCCGGTGTGATATTTGGCGTCAAGATTGTTCTGAGAAATTTGGATGTGAAACATCTATCACCCTGCAGGATGCAGAGAGGGACAAGTTAAGTCCCTCAGTGAAAACTGCTTGTAGCCTAAGACCAAGTAAGTTTGCCTGATAGAGAACTCTCTTTGAAGATTTCTCTTTCTGGTGCTTCTGATCACAAACTTCTCTGGAGGGCTCTCTTTCCTTAAAATGAAATTAGTTTAAAAATTTTGCAGTGAATAAATATGACCCAAAGTCTCATTCATCTTATTCTAATGAACGTTTCCCAAAGCGTGTTATCACTGGCGGTAACCAAGATCGTTTTTAAAAGTTCACAGCTGAACATGAAACGAAAAAGAGTAATTATGTCTTTTTCTCAGTTGGTAGTTGGGAAAAAAACACGAACAGCACACAGACCCATAGTTTCAGTACTGTGCAGGGTGAAACTTAAGTTGATATTTTAAACTTTAAAGCATTTTTTTAAATAATGGAAGGATATAATTAATAAGCACAGGTGATCCTTGGATTTGGCACAAATCTTAGTGCAGGAGTGACTGCCTTTTGGGAGATCGCATAACTGGGGCTGAGATGTTCATCCTTTTGACATGACTAAACCTGAAATAACTGTAAGCTCCCCACCCAAGCTCGTCTTCTGCAAAGAGGCCCCGATGTTCAGCTTCAGACCAAACCCGCCACTCAGTTTCCAAGGGAGTCCTCCCCATCTTTGATGAGGGTCATCGTGCCGCCTGGATGACCTTGGCCGGTTGTTCCAGGGATTGGAGGAGTCGGTATATTGATGTATTGTACATGGAAGTGGCTTGAGATGTTTGTGGTTTGCTTGAACCAAAGGAAAGCCGAGGGAGGGGCTGGCTTGCCCACTTTCATCTTGATGGCTGTTGTTAAGTGACTCTGGGCAGTGAGCTGTGTAGGCAAAGGGGGATTTCCCTCTCTTCAAAGCAGGTTACAGTCTAGCGAAGAGGATGGTGGGTCCAAGGATGTATGCGCCAGGACCGGGGTCACGAGATGAAGTTTCAGGGAAGCCCATGTCGTGGTGTTCAAGAGTTTCCTTAAGGCTGTAGGACTGGAGATGGACTCAGAAGAGTCCCTAGAATTTCCCTGGGCACTGATGGTTCCGGGTTTGCAGAAGGGAGGGAAAGAAACGGCAGAGGTTGCAGGCAGGAGCCCTGCTTGAGAAGCCTTAAGCGTCCAGTTAGCCTGCAGTGCAAGGTGTGGGAAGGGAGGGCAGGGTTGGGGGGTAGAGCTGGGAGGGCGAAGGTGAAGGGGGCTTCCCTCCACATCCCAATGAACCTGGCTAGGTAGGCAGGCATGATGATGTTCCCACAGCAATGTTGGGATGAAAAAGAGAGAGAAAAAGGAAAAAAGTGGAAATAACCTGGAAGCAACTAAATATCCATCAGTCATGTTACAGAAGTTTAAAAGAACAAGATTCAAGGTGGGTGGGAGGGGCAAAATAGGTGAAGGGGATTAAGAGGTACAAACCTCCAGTTATTAAATAAGCCATGGGATGTAATATATTGAACTACTAGACTTACGGAGATTATTTCAAAATGTGTGCAAATGTCAAATCACTATGTAGCACACCTGAAACTAACATATCGTATGTCAACTATATTTTCAATAAAAATTTTTTTTAAAATTTGGATCGCAGAGAAAAAAATCTCGAGGTTCATCTCTGTGTACCAATATAGAA
Organism: Balaenoptera acutorostrata; assembly: GCF_949987535.1. Classification (NCBI taxonomy): domain Eukaryota; kingdom Metazoa; phylum Chordata; class Mammalia; order Artiodactyla; family Balaenopteridae; genus Balaenoptera; species Balaenoptera acutorostrata. The sequence goes on from NC_080078.1 coordinate 30,403,521, forward strand.
AAATCTATAAGACACTATTGAACTAAAAAAAAAAAAGAGCAAGTAGCAAAACAATATATGGAAAAATAGGCTATTTATAAACGTCGCTACATTCTTATGGCCTCATACCTATTACATGTATGCAAGAAAAGTGTCTGGAAGGATACATCAGAATCAGTCAGTGTGGCTGGCGTGGGGAGAGGGGAGAGGAAGGAATGGGCCACGGGACTCCGGTCTTGTTTGTAACAGAGAGAATATATTCATGGGTTACGTGTGTACATGAAGTTCAATAATGATGAAATAGTCTTCCCTGAATTCAGTAAGCAGTGCGAGTTTTGTAGGTTTTGGGGTGGGGAACTTTAGGAGATGGGGGGCATGGTAGACAGACAAGGTGGCAGTAGTGCAGTAATTCAGGGGCCAGGTAACCGGGACGTGTGCCATCCAGCCCCCATGGAACATGGCCCTTGAAACATCCCTCTGTGGCCCCCTCACAGGCGTGATGGGTTTCCCGTCTGGGTGCTGTTAACAGACAAGTGGTGGTTTGGGGAGGGAGCAACGTGGTACATTTAAGGTGTGCTAATAGGGCCATTATGAGATCCCTGGAAAGGTATCGAGGAGACCATTGGGAATGGGAGTCTGGGCCTTTGAAGAGAATTCAGAGAGACACATAAAGACCTGGGTCGGGAACTGTGCTTTAGGTTGGTGTTTGAGAATAGGAGAAAATGACTTTCATTTTGCCAGTCTTAGTAGCAATAATTTACCATGGCTATTAGTATAGCATTTATAGGGTGCAGAGCAGCTTGGGCCATGTGCATTACATCCTCTGTCTCATTTAAGATGAACAACAACCCTATGAGGTAAGGACTATCCCTGCCCTGTAGATGAAGAAATGGAGTCTTAAAAATTTTGGGTTAGGATTGAACCCAAGTCTCATGGACCCCACAGACCCTGCTCTATTGGATGGATATATCCCATCAACATCCCTCTTTTTCAATACAGATGTATGCGTCCTCTTGAAACAATCCTGCCCCTTTGGGCCAACAAAGTGCCTTTGCTGCAGATGTGCGGGTGGGTGTCTTGGACACCAGTGTTCTTCCTCCAAAGTCAGCTTTGTCAGTCCTAAGGGTGCTGGACCACATGAGGGTCCTGTGCCCTTAACAGCCTGGTCACAGAGAACAGAACTCACGCCCACCCCTCCCCTGGGCAAAACCATCTTGATTCCTGTATTTCACATGTGTGTGGAATGGAGAAGGGTGTTCTGGGAACCCTGCTTTGGACAGGAACCCTCTGTCTAATCGGTAATCACTTCCATTACTTCTGATGGTCTTTGTTTGAGGGACCAGATCTGTTGAGTTCCCTGGGGTGACACCAGCATCCAGCACAGAGCTAAGTGTGCCGTAGGTGCTCAATAAATCTGTTGCATGAATAGCTGAGAGAGGGTGTCCTCCCGGCCTCCTGCTTTTTAGCCCACCCCAGGGACGGGTGGCAGGGGTGGGGTGGGGGACGAGAGGGGCTCGGGGCTCAGGCAGCGGCTCGCTCCCCCTCCTGCAGTTGGTCTTGCCTGGAGGGCATCAGGCCCAAGTGGCATGGTCAGCGTCCCTTTATGTCAGCGTGACACAGGGTCACATTCTTCTAGGCCGGAGCCCAAAAGAGACTTAATCATCCTCCCGCCCAGAGTGTGGTCTGCACGCCCACAGGCATTTGGAGATGATTTCTGTAGCATACAGGCAAGGTTACAAACTGTAATACGCTCATTTTTTTTTTAAAGTGTATTAGTAAAATGTCAGTCGCTTGGCAAGTGATACTGACTTTCCATTTATGGTATAATACACATTGAAAAATTAATCAAGTGAGACTCGTGGTTTTTTTTTTTGGCTGCATTGGGTCTCCGTTGCTGCGCGTGGGCTTTCTCTAGTTGCGGCCAAGGGGGGCTACTCTTCGTTGTGGTGCGCGGGCTTCTCATTGCGGTGGCTTCTCTTGTTGCGAAGCACAGGCTCTAGGTGCTCGGGCTTCAGTAGTTGCGGCACATGGGCTCAGTTGCTCCACGCATGGGATCTTCCCAGACCAGGGCTCGAACCCGTGTCCCCCGCATTGGCAGGCAGATTCTTAACCACTGCGCCACCAGGAAAGTCCGAGACTCGTTGTTTAAAGACAGTGTGGGTCATGACTAGTACAGGTGGGACACAGGGCAGAATGATGGCGGTGGTGTTGACACCATTGGTGACCCATCCAGGTCCCCTCTACTGGGTGATGTGCCCACCCCCAGCTGTGGTGAGTATTGGCTGCTAAGGACTCGCAGCTTCCCCTTCTCCCCAGGAATTTCGAGAAGTCTGGAGATGCCTGGCAAGTTATGCTCCCCATTCCCTGGGCTCATGGCCCCAGGTGTGTCCCGGAGCCTGGCCTGAGCCCCCCTCAACCTCACCTGTGTTGTCCCAGGTGCTTTTTCTGCAGTTTCCAGGCAGGGGAAGAGGAGCCTCAGAATATTCGTGCTCCTGCACTCAGAGGCGAGCCGGAGGCCGTGACAATCCCAAGGGATAGGAGGATGCTGAGCCGTCATCACCTGTGAGGGCCCCGCACCGGACACTCTCCCGGTCGTCACCTCCTCGCTGCTCTGGGCCTTCCGGGTGAGGCCTGAGTCGGGAGGAGAGCGCCTGACAGGTCACCATCCCTCGAGCCGCCGTGTGCCAGGCACTGTCCTGGGCACTGGGGACACAGCAGGGACAAAACAGACATAAGCCCCTGCCTGCAGTCTAGAGGGACGAGACAGAACAAAAGAAGGGACTAGAGGTCAAGAAGAAAACAGCAGATGATGTGCAGTAACTTAAGGAAAATAAAACAGGGTCACTTATCTTGGATGGTCTGGGAAGGCTTCTCTGAGGAGGGGGCTTTGGAGTTGAGGCTGAATGAAGGGAAGGAGCCATTCACCCCCAGATCTAAGAACTTTCTAGACAGGGAACGGCTCGTGCTAACATCCTGGTGCCTTGGGTCGGGGGGCGAAGCAAGCTCAGCCTTCTTCGCCTCCCCCCCACCCCGCCTTGGGGAAGGAAGGGCACAGCTTGGGGTCCTGACTCATCCCGCTGGTTCTTTGGGGCGCTCTGTGAGGGTCAGGACTGAGTGAGTGGTCCCTGTCCTCATGTCCTCGAGTAGAACCTACTGTATGCTCGGGACAGATGGCTGGGAAATGGGGTCACATGCTCCCCACCTCTTGGGGTGTCCTGGAAAGTGAGGGGCTGGCTCAGTTCCAGCCCTAGGGGGTGGGTGGTCAGTTGTAGGTGTGGGATGGTCACCTTTGGGCGCCATGGTGGGTGGGGCGGGACTTCTCGCTCAGACCAACTCAAGGCCTGGGGTCCTGACCCATGGTTTCTACCCTCCCTCCCACCTCAGGGGCCACCGAGGGCTCTTAGGTGTCCTTGTGTCAGACCCAGGGGGTTGGGGGTGTTGAGATACCAGCCTCCAGTGAACTCAGAGCTCTCTCATTGTATTTTTTAAAATCTCTTTCTTAATGAGTTTTTAAAAGTGTACAGTTCAGTGTATATTAGTATATCCACAGATATGTGCAACCATCACCACGGTCAATTTTGGAACATTTCACCACGGCCAAAAGAACCCCCCCCCCCCAGGGCTTCCCTGGTGGCGCAGTGGTTGAGAGTCTGCCTGCCAATGCAGGGGACACGGGTTCGAGCCCTGGTCTGGGAAGATCCCACATGCCGCGGAGCAACTAAGCCCGTGTGCCACAATTACTGAGCCTGCGCGTCTGGAGCCTGTGATCCGCAGCAAGAGAGGCCGCAACAGTGAAAGGCCCACGCACCGCGATGAAGAGTGACCCCCACTTGCCACAACTAGAGAAAGCCCTCGCACAGAAACGAAGACCCAACACAGCCAAAAATAAATAAATAAATAAATAAATATTTAAAAAAAAGAACCCCCCCATACCCTTTAGGGATCACCCTCCTATTTTCCCATCCCCCTCAGCCCTAATTAACCACAAATCTGCTTTCTGTCTCTATTGATTTGCCTATTCTGGACATTTTGTATAAATGGAATTGTACTGTGTGTGATCTTTTGGGTCTGGTTTCTTCGACTTCGCATAATGTCTTCAAGGTTCATCCATGTTGTGGAGTCTATCAGTACTTCATTTCTTTTTATGGCCTAATAATACTCTGTTGTGTGGATATAACCCGTTTGGTTTATCCATTCATGAGTTGATGGACATTTTGGTGGTTTCCACCCTTTGGCTATTGTGAATAATGCTGCTGTAAACATTCCTGTACGTTTCTGTTGCTCATGTGTTTTCATTTCCTTTTTAAAAAATTTTTATTGAAATATAGTTGATTTACAATGTTGTGTTAGTTTCAGGTGTATAGCAAAGTGATTCAGTTATTGTGTATATATATATGTGTGTGTGTATATATATATATATATATATATATATATATATATATATATTATTTTTTAGATTCTTTTCCATTATAGGTTATTACAAGATAGTGAGTATAGTTCTCTGTGCGAGTGTTTTCATTTCTCTTGGGTATTTACCCAGGAGTGGAATTGCTGGCTCCTATGATAACTCTATGTTTAATCGTTTGAGGACCGGCCAGACTGTTTCGCAAAGTGGGTGCACCGTTTTACACTCCCAGCAGCAGTGGATGAGGGCTCCAGTTTCTCTCCTTCCCCAGGTTTGAATTCAGTGTCCAGTCCTGTCCTAGTTTCTGGCTCCTAAGAAACTTCCACTGGTGAAATTCCTATAGATCTGGAGCAGGTTGCTGGGGGCCAGGGCCCCTGGGGCTAAGCGAGGCTCCTAGGTCTGGGACAGGCTGGGCCCACCTGAGTAGGCTGGGGGATGGTGGGAAGGACTGAAGGGCACATGGGGACCACCTGAGAGAGAATTGGAATCCGTGGAAGGCAGAGCCCTCCGTAAGGCTGTTTTCTGCACGATGCTAGAGTGATTTTAGGTGCTGCTGGATACGACATTAAATGACATTAAATCACTCAATGACAAAGTGGTTCCCTTTTCAATGGTCTTTCAGCTCTTGTGATTCCATCAAGGGGAAGATACCTCTTCGACTCTAGTTTTCCTTTTTCTTTTTTTTTTTAAAGCTATATTTTTTATTATAAGTCACAATGTCACAGGCAGTATGCACTCTTTGTGTCTGGCGTCTTTCACTCAGCATAAGGTTTTATGAATCATCCATGGTGTTGTACATGTAGTATGTTGTTCCTTTTGTTCCTTTTCCATTGCTGAGTAGTATTCCATTTTATGGCTGTCACACTCTGTTGGTTTTTTTTCCTTTTTTTTGTGGGGGCGGGGGCATGCCACATGGCTTGTGGGATCTTAGTTCCCTGACCAGGGATTGAACCCAGGTCCGTGGCAGTGAAAACACTGAGTCCTAACCACTGGCCGCCAGGGATTCCATCTCTTCGACTCTAGTTTTCCTCCTTTAACCAGACAGAGCAGGTCTTCACTCAGCCCTTTGGTGGACAACAGCACTGAACCAGAACTTGTGAACTTTTTTGCGGGGGGTGGCTCTTAATTTTCACGATCAGTCTCTGCGGCAGGTCATGCTGATTCTCCATTCCCAGAAGCAAAATATTTCTTCCTGAAATACATGTATTTCTGTTAGAGAGTGGGTTCATTTAATGACAAATATGAAGTAAAATCTCACGGTGGTACTCAGGAAGGAGGTAAGCCAGTGACTGAAGTTTGGAAAACCTTCTTCTGATGTTTAGGGCCCAATTATCAGGTGCCGTGTCAGGAAGTGGTGAGGTCTCCATTCCTGGGGCCCATACAAATGGAAACTGGTTGCTATAAAAATAATCCAGGCAGAGGCTGGGGCAGGGGTGGTTCTGCATGATCACACAGCGCCTTTCAGCTAAGACTGCATGAGTCTGCAGTTCTCATTGTGTGGGGTCTGTTTCCCAGCTCCACGGCTGGACTGTGTCATAGCTGCAGATGCACGTCATCAGAGGTTCCCCAGTCGGAAGGGCAAGAGGTTTGGGGGCCTGGCGTTCTTTCCAGCAGGGCAACCTCACAGTCCCCCGGGTCATGCTGGTGGGGAAATGTTAGAGTGTCACTTCAAGTTCATGGGGATGGCTCCCCAGCTGGCTCAGCATCTGCCTGATCTTGGGTGTTTAATAGAGGGCATCCCTTCCTGTTATTGCCCCCAAACCCCTAGTTAAAGGATATGACCTGCCAGCTCTCAGGTTAGTGAGTCTGTATGGGCTGGGTACCCCAATGGAGAGATGCTGTGTTAGGCAGGGTTCTCCCAGAAATAGAACCAATAGGATGTGTGTGTGTGTGTGTGTGTGTTTGTGTGTGTGTGTGTGTTTGTGTGTGTGTGTGTGTTTATAGAGAGAGAGAGAGAGGTTTATTTTAAGGAATTGGCTCATGCAGTTATGAAGGCTAGCAAGTCCAAAATCAGCAGGCTAGGCTGGTAGGCTGGGGACCCAGGGAAGAGCTGATGGTGCAGTTCAAGTCCAAAGGCTGCTCACGGGTGAGGGGGATGTCAGTGTTTTGTTCTATTTGGGCCTTCACCTGATGAGATGAGGCCCACCCACATTATGGAGGGCAATCTGCTTTACTCAAAGCCCACTGATTTAAATCTTCATCTCATCCACAAAGACACCCTCACAGAAACTCTGTGGCCCAGCCAAGCTGACACAGAAAATTAATGATCACAGATACTTCAGGTGGACTAGATACACAGCATTAAGTAAGATAGAATCCCTTTTAAATCATCCTCTTTTAAATTCCCTCCCAACCCTCCAAGGAGAAAAATCTCAGTTTTGTGCTAATATGTCTTTAATAAAACTTCCCAAACACACGTGACATCCTGCTTCAGCAAAGGGAAAGGAAGCTGGCCTTGGACTCAGAGTCTTGAGCAGCAACAGTTTCTAGCTGGAATTGAATAACATTGTTCTGTTTTCCTTGTATTTCTTTCTTCCCAGCACCCTCTATTTATGGCAGGCGACTGCTAACTTTCCATTTCGGTTGTGATATAAGGTTTCTTTTTATAAAAATGTAAGTTTAAAAAGTGAGTAGGCTACTAGTAACACAGGTGGTACACGGATATACCTGAGATTCTGCAGGTGGTGCAGGAATGGCTGATTGGGGGAACATTGACGCAAGCACAGTGAGGGTGGTGCCTGAAATATCCCCTAACTGTCCACATGCCTTGAGCTGCCTGTTGTCTGTTTGCCCTTCTTCCCCTCTGGAGACAGCTGGGTGATTTATTTCCACCTGATGACTGCCACCTGAAAGTGGCAGTGGACAAGGAGAGAACTCTGTGGGGAGGGGAAAGGTCTGGGGGTGGCAGTTCTAAGAAACTCCTTGACCGTGATGCTGGTCATGATCGGTGCATGTACAAAGTACTTGCTTTGTGCCAGATGCTGTTCTAAGCACTTTCACTCTGTTATCTCCCAATGGTCCTAGGAGGTGGGCATACCATTGTCATCCCCATTGTACAGATGAGGAAACTGAGGCACTGAGTTGTTAGGCTGCTAGACTGCAGTCCAGTCTGGCTCTGTCTGTGCTCTTCTGTGTTTTGCACGTATTACTTCCTGCTGGTCTTCTCGCCTTTGTCCCCTTCATGGGTTAACTTACCTGGAGGTGGAGGCCTGGCTTCCTGGTCCTGGGGCTCCTTGGGTCTGGCTGAGTTGTAGGCAGTGATTCCCAGTCCCTAACTTGCTGGCAAAATTCACCCACAGAAATGACAGTTTAGGAAAGATGAAAAGGCTGCTGAAGTGAGTGCCACTGATCTCCTGAGGGTTACTTGAAAGTCACTAATACGAGATGCTCTGTGAAGGGAAGAACATTCCTAACCTAATGGCTGTGAGGACGGCAAACACCCTGAGTCTGACACCTGCCTCACCTCAGCCACCTAATCTGAATGACATGTTGAGTGCCTGCAGGTCCCAGCCTTCTCTGGGCCTGGGGTTTAGTGGGTTTAGTGGGTGGCATAATTATCGGGAGCTCCTTGGATGACAGCAGCCAGCAGGGAGCTCTTTAATTGAGGGGGTCAGACAGCAGTCATTGGCAGAATGGCGGTTATTAGGTCTTCCGCCAAAGCCGTGCAAACTAGCAGACATTCACCAAGTGTTTGCTGAGTAACCTTGGGCACTGGGGATGAGTAAGACATGGTTTCTGTCTTTGAGGAACTCTGAATCTAACAATGCAGAGTTTCCCCTGTATCAGTTAGCTCTTGCTGTGTAACAAACCATCCTGAAATGCCAGGCACATTTCGTTTTATTGCCCTTCTCTTGACTGCACTTTGCAGATACTGCGTTTTTTACAAATTAAAGGTTTGTGGCCCCTCTGCGTTGAGCAAATCTACTAGCACCATTTTTCTGACAGCATTTGCTCACTTTATGTCTGTCACATTTTGGTAATTCTCACAATACTTCTAACTTTTTCATTATTATTGTATTTGTTATGTGACCTGTGGTCTTTGATGTTACTACTATAGTTCACTGAAGGCTCAGATGACGGTTAGCAATTTTTATAGTAAAGTATTTTAAAATTAAGGTATGTACATTGTTTTTTTAGACATAATGCTATTGCACACTTCATAGACTACAGTGTAGTGTAAACATAACTTTTATATGCACTGGGAAACCAAAAAAGTCACATGACTCACTTTATTGTGATATTTGCTTTATTGCAGTGGTCTGGAACTGAGCCTGCAGTATCTCCGAGGCTGTAATGGCTTAAAAGAGAAAACATTTAGTTCATGATTCTGTAGGTGGGCAATATGGGCTGGGCTCAGCTGGTCTCTCTCACGTCTCTGTGGCCAGCAGGTGGGTTGGCTGGGGGCTGGCTGGTCTTAGGTGGCCCTTGCTGGAGAAAAGCTCATCTATGCTCCATGTAATCTCCTACCATCCAGCAGGCCAGGCTGGGCTCATTTGCGTGGTAGCCGAGCAGACAGGAAGTGTGTGAGGCTTCCTGAGGCCTGGGCTCAGAATTGGCACTTTTGCTGCCTTCTATTGATAAAAAGAAATCACAAGGGCAGCCAGGTTCAGTGGGTGGGGAAATAGATTCCACTTCTTAATAAGAGGATTCGATTTGCTGATAACACTTTGTTAAAACCTTTTGCATGTATGAATATAAGAAATACTGGTCTGTATTTTTCCTGTCTTTGGAATGCCGTGCCTGGTTTGGGGATCAGGGTGATCATAGGATGATCATAGGATCATAGGATGGGTTGGGAGCCATTCCCTCCTCTTCGATTTTCTGGAAGAGTGTGTGTAGAGTTGGTATTATTCTTCCTTAAATGTTTGGCAGAATTCACCAGTGAGGCCATCTGGGCCTGGAGTTCTCTCTTTGGGAAGGGACTCCAGAGCCTTGATAAATATTTCTTTCTTCTTGTATTGCCAAACTGGAAGGAAAAGTCTGGCTCCATTTCTTGACTCCTTTTAAATTTATTTTTCAATATTTTTAAAAAGTGAAGTATAGTTGATTTACGATGTTCGTTAACATTTCTTGACTTCTTAGCGCTTTAGCCCCTTGAAATCTGGCTCTTTTCCTCCCTCCCTCCCTCCCTCCCTCCCTTCTTTCCTTCCTTCCTTCTTTGCTTCATTCATTCACATTTGTTGAGCACCATCTATAAACTAGACACTGTTGTAAGTTCTGAGAATACCGACCTGCAGAACCTGCCAGGTCCCTGACACTGTGGCCGGAGGGAAAGTTAACCCCCAAATGATAACTACAACATAACATCACGCCATGAGAGGTACTAAGAGGAGAAAAATAAAGAAGGGCTTTAGTTTACTTCACTAAAATTGTTATTACCAAGTTTGCCAGTGAGCGAATTTTCCATCCTGATTCCTTTTTCCTACTCTGTCTCTCTCTCTTGGCTTTGGGGTCCCACCATCCGCTCTTGGTTTTCCCCCGACCCCTCCTCTCTCCCAGCCCTTTCTCCCTGGTGCTGTTTCATAGTTATTAGCGGCCGTATCTCCCATCCACACACCCACGACACAGGGATTTGTGTGCCCAGCTCCTGTCTCCTCCTGGGTGACAGTGCCGCCCATATTTCCAGTTGCCCGGGAGCATCTCCGCCGTTGGTAACCAGACATTTCTAACACCGGTGAACTGTTTCCCTCACCCTTCAAATGTGCTTCTCCTGCTCTAAGCCAAGCACGTGAGTGGAACCAGCGGCCACTCTGAGCCCCCAGAATCCTTTGCCCGACGCTCCACCCGTCCCCGGGTCCTGCTGATTCTCCTTCTGAAGAGTCTCCCTCCCTCCCTTCTGCTCACCTCCCAGTTTTTACCTTCATCTGGACCCTCTCCTTTTCTCACCAGGGCTTCTCTGACAGCTTCCCCCAATTCGTCTCCTTCTAATCCGTCCTCCTGATTGTGGGATGTTTTTCTTCTAGAGGCAGATCTTATTCCTTTCCTGCTTCAAAGCCTTCCCCCTCTCCCCACTGCCCCCAGGATAACACTCAAACTTCCAAGCCCCATCGAGCTTCTCACCCGGCGTAGAGTTCTGGCTCAGCCCCGGGCCCTGCCCAGCTCACCCCCTGCTCACACTGGTAATGCTTCTGTACCTCGGAGCGTCCCGTTCCCTTTGCCTGCAACACCCTGTCCCCACAGCTCTGCCTGGCAAACCGCCCATTGTTTGAGACCCAGCCCAGATGTCGCTTCCTCCGTGAAGCCTCTGATGCTGCCCCGACCCCAGCACGGGGCTAGTCACACTTTCCTTTACGTTCTCATAGCACGCATGTCATCACGTCATGTTTATTTATTTATACGCCCTTGTTCTTGATGTACCTGGCAGCTCCCACGGGACGTGGAGCCTGCCTTACTCACCCGCGTGTCACCAGGGACCAGTAAGCGGTGGGTGCTCAATGAACGCTTGTTGCCTGACATGTAACGATGGCCAGCATCCAAAGCCACACGTGGCCCCAGGACTTTGGACCCATCTCCTGATCAGGCTGGAGGATGACAGGATCCCAAAAGGGAAGAGAAATTCAGATTTAAGGTGGGCAACATGGTGGCTTCTCGGATGGCAGATTGTCTAACTTCAAATCCCAGCTCCAGCCTTTACTAGCTGTGTGATCTTAGAGAAGTTGCTTAACCTCTCTGAGCCTTATTTTCTTTACCTATAAACTGAGGCTAATTATAGCACCTATAGCACAGTGTTTTTGTGAGGAATGCATAAGTTAATACATGTACCTGGCACATACTAGGCAATAAATGTTGGCTATCATTATTGCTGATATAGTAGTTATTATTATTACAGTGGATTGAAAGACTCAGGCAGAATCGTCCTCAGTGGCTTCTGCCCTGGAGCACTGCCAAATCCCAGTGTTCATTTCCAGACAGAGGCAAGCGTTGGCTCTGTGCCTAGAAGCCCCAGACCCAGTGAGCACAAAGCTGGGCCACCCAGGGCGAAGGGCTTCCATCATCCCCAGGGCATCTTGGACGCCTGGCCGTTCGGGCTGGTTGGTGTCCAGATACCAGGGCAGGAAGGAGGCAGAGCTGACCTCTGCCTTCCTGAAAACAGGCCAAAGCCACTGTCCCTTCTGAGTGCTGTGGGTGGTATGTGGTGGAGGGGCGGGGTCTCAGCCAGCCTGGGGCAGAACCGCCAGCTCCAGAGTGGGCCTTGGAGTCCCTCTGGCCGTGGGGCCCGGGAGACTGCTTACCAGCTGGCCTTCCCCGGGGCCCAGCGCCCAGAGCCTCCCTGGCCTTCTGAGCGGGGCCCGTGGGTGGAGCCCTTCTGGGCTGGGGAAACCTCAGACATCAAACATCTCAGGTCTGTTTTGAAAGGTTTTAGACCTCAGGATTGTCCTTTCGCTTATAATTCCGGGAAGAGGCTCCGACTCAGCTGAGAATGGGCCGTGGTTTAAGTTGTAGGGAGAACTCCCGAGGGTGGGGTTAGAATCAGGTGGTCGAGTGGTCATCCTAACAGCCGCGGGAAGCCGCTGGTTCACTCTCTCGCTCCCCTGCACGTAATGGAACGTGGCCAAAGCAGCTTCCTTTTCGCAACAGCAGGCGGGGGCCGGGGCTCCCTGTGGTGGGGATTTGTGTTTTTCTGAAGGGAAGGAGAGGAGGGGACACTCACATCACCCGTGGGAAGGTCCCTTGGCCTTCTCTTCACCTGGAAGACCCTGCTGGTGATGTCCCACCATCAACGACAGATCAAAAGTTGCTTCTGGGGGAGGGAGGGCCGGTGAGTCACCAGCAGGACTTTCTCCACACCCAGTGCTAGATGTGCAGCACACACGCACACACACACACACGCGCACACACGTTTCAAGCAAACATTGGACCAAGGTGTAGTAGGACAGCACCGCTACTTAGGAGGCAGCGAGGAGATGCCAGTTCTTGGCATATCCTATTTGTCATCGGAGGTCTGGATGGACATTTCTGGGAGTACCATGCCTTATCCCAAACCATCAGCCTTTTTTTTTTTAACCATCAGCCTTTAGAACTTGAAGTTCACTGAACCACGAACACTGCATTCTGTGTGCAGAATTTCCATAGCCCCACGTACACCTCCCAGTGCCTCGCCCCCTCCCCCCCTCCCCTACTCGCTCCAGGTCTGAGCCCCAGGGGATTCTTGCTCCTGCGCAAGGAAACCCATTTGTTGCTCCTTCTATTCCAGCTACTGATTCTTCTGCCTTAAAAAGAAATCTTAAGTTCTAATATTCTGTGTTCTCTATTATTTTATGTGATTATTGTTATGGGTGTTTTATAGAATAGGGAGTATTTAGGCCTTCAGTCTGAAAATGCTTTACCATGATTCCTACAATGCACCTAAATCAAGGTGGCGAGATCCACCTGAGTTTCTGGGTGGAAAGGGGGTGATAAATTTAGAAAACAGAACTGAGTCCATTCTACTGTGTGTGAATAAATCCTTTTAGTGATCAGGGAAAAACTCTATCCAAAGTCCAAACCAATCTCAGAGTAAATAAAGACAACACATGCTTCAGCTGGGCCGGTGAGCTAATAGGATAAAAAATGCAAGAAATTCTATTTTTAGTACAAATGATGACTAAAGCATAGATTTTAATGAAGTCCTCTCTTAATTAGCCCAGTCATATCTCAACTTTAGCTAATGGCCAGGGCAGAGAGACGCTGCCTTCCCAAATCCCCCCCTGCCTGGTGCAAAGCTTGAGGGAAATTCAGCCAAAGGTGAAGCATACAAAGATGACTTGATGCTGCCTGTGCCCTCTCGCCTGATTTTCATTAGGCTCTAAGCATGGGAGCAGGAGGGTGGGTAGTATAAAAATGTCCTGGATTTGGAGTTGGAAAACCAGAGGTTAGAGTCCCAACTCTGTGAACTTTGGCGAATCGTGTGATGCCTTTGTGAGCCTCAGTTTTTCATCTGTAAAATGGGGATAATGATACCTTGCCCTGCCAGCTTCACAGGGTTGACGTGAAGATCCAACACAAGATACGCTGTGTAAACTGCAACTCGACCTTTAATCATGAGGAGTCTCATTTCATGTGGGATGACCCCCTCTGAGCACACCCCCTCCCCAGGGATCTGCTTTGTCTCCTACATGTCTTGAGGTTATGCTGGCATCCTGTGCCCCGGTCACAGTTAGGAGCAGATTTGCTGGTCTTGCCTGAAGAATATTTGTCTTGCTTGTCCTGTGACAGCAGCAGTTGCTGAGGCTGCGCCTGGCAGAGAGCAGGGGAGGACAGAGTTGGAAGAGAGGGACTGGCTTGAGACAGTACACTGCAAAGGAGGAGTCTAATTACAGGCTTGCAACTGAAACTGTGCATTGCTTTGCATCTGGGGTTCTGCAATAGAAGTCTTGGAGTGATAAGAAGTTTGGAAAGAACTGAAGAAATGGGGAAAATAGACAGAGCCACAGAGAAAGCAGGGAAAAGACAGTTAGTAATGCTAGGGAAGAGAAGAGTTTTTAAGAAAAAACTGCAATCATAGCACACTATTTGGCCCTGCAGTGTGCAACATTTGCATGGTCATAGCGTAAATGAGAATTATCGATATGTGATAAGACTATATTGGGATGGTGGGAGTAGGGAGATGACAGTGATGATGGTGAAAGAAACTCTTCCTTAGGCAGGAAGTCAGTAATGTTTATAACAGATGAATCAGGGAAGAGAAATGTATGAATATTGTTTGGACATATGGCACTATGGGGAAAATAAACAGCTGAAAGTGTTAAGAGAGATTGCTTCCGGGGGGATTGGGACTGGGGTAGGGCAGAGGCTGTGGTTTTCATCATATGCCTTTGATTCTATTACCTTCTTTTTTCTTAACCATCACATGTATTATGTAGATCAAAACATATTTTTAAAAGAGAAGTTCTGTAAATCATAAGACTTTGATTTCTCGACAGGAACATAAAGCTCATCTAGTACAGTCTCCCACCTTCAGACAGGTAAACACCCCAACCCAGGTGGCCTCTCAGAATGTCCTGCTCAGCCCCTGAAGAAATCACCAAAGGAAAAACAACGTGATTTGGACTGTTCGGTGAAAGTTGTGCTTGAAAGTGACAGAGGCTTTTGGGAAATGGTTGTTGACTATTGAAAGATTGCTGTGCACCCTGTGAGGGGTCTCCCACTGAGGTCAAAAGGGCAACTGGAGTGGGGGCCAGGAGACCCCCTAGTCCTTCTCTTGCTCCCGCTTTGCTGTGGGATCTGAGCGTGTCATGGCCCTTTCTGGCCTCAGTTCCTGCCTCTGGACAATCAGGGCTTTGAGTTTTCCCAGAGCCTTTATAGTTCTACATTCCTAGAACTAGAAATGACAGCAAATAGCTTTCTGTGCACCCAGCACAGCAGAGAAAGAGGGGGAATGGATAATAATCAAGTGAACAAATAAGATGCTTTCTGACAGTGAAAATCTTCCAAAGAAAATAAGCCAGGGGGATGGGATAGATACTGATGGGATACACAGTACCGGAGGGGCGCGGCTACTGGGTGATCAGGGCCGCTTCTCTGAGGAGGGGATGCTCGAGTCGAGGCCCGGACAGCGCACGAGAGAGCCGGCTCAGGGTGCTCCGAAAGCTCTGCTCCAAGGAGCTGAGGCCGGACCTGGCTGGCAGAGCGCTGAAGCCCACAAGGACAAGGGGAGGCCAGAGGGATCAGCGTTCAGCATGACATTTTTGGAAGGGAAAAGAAATTTCTGTGAATGGCAAAGACGAATGTGATGCCACCCTGGGTTTGTTGGGCTGGCCTTCATGCAACATCTATAGCCCAGGGAACTGTCTGTTCTTCAGTGTCTCCAGAGAGGGAGAGTCCCAGAGTCCCAGTGCAGGAGAAAACACGGGAAGGAGAGAGCACCGCCGGGAAGAGCCTCGGGGACGGCAGAGGCTAGTCTGTATAGGCCAGGATTATACTTCTGGGGGAACTAAGGGATGTTATTAACTCAAAAAACATGACATCAAGGCTTGTCTACCTACCCAGTCCGTACATAACAGTTGGTCCAGTACTTTATACCCTTTGAAAACCCTCTGCAGATCAAGGCTGGCATAGCACTAACAGTGTCCAGTATGCTTTGCAGTAAATTAAGTTTGAATTGAAGTGAAAAATTAAAAGTAAAGTAAATTAAATGTACTTATCCTTTGACCCAGCACCTCTACTTCTTGGAATCTGCCCCTCAGAAATACTAACACAGGGCTTCCCTGGTGGCGCAGTGGTTGAGAATCCACCTGCCAATGCAGGGGACACGGTTCGAGCCCTGGTCTGGGAAGATCCCACATGCCGCGGAGCAACTAGGCCCGTGAGCCACAATTACTGCGCCTGCGCGTCTGGAGCTTGTGCTCCGCAACAAGAGAGGCCGCGATAGTGAGAGGCCCGCGCACCGCGATGAAGAGTGGCTCCCGCTCGCCACAACTAGAGAAAGTCCTCACACAGAAACGAAGACCCAACACAGCCATAAATTTAAAAAAAAAGAAAAAGAAATACTAACACAAGCGTGCAAAGAAATAAGTGCAAGGATGCTCACTGCAGTGCAGTTTGGAGTAGCAAAAAGTCTGGAAAGGCCCTAAATGGCCATCAGTGGGGAACTAGTGGAGTAGATGGTGGCATAGCCGCCCAACCGAACACCAGGCGACCATTGCGAGAATGAGGTGGACCCATACGCTGGAAAAGAGTGATCTCTAGGGATATCACCAAGTGAGAAAAGCTGGGCTGGAGGATGGGCTCTTAGCTCCACACCCCTGCCCCCCATGAGCCCCTGGACCCCTAAGCCAAGGGAAATTGGGGCTCTGGGGGACAGACACACCCACTCGCTGTCTAGGGAGGAGGTGTGGGGAAGGACAAGGAAAAAGCACTGCAAGGTGGCCTCTCAATGGTTGAGCTCCACCAATCCAGAAAGTGGACACTGATGCACCCTCCAATCAGGATCAAAGGAGTGAGTGAGGGGCGGGACCTGAGGCCAGGAGTGTTACCCTGGGGCAGCTCCCCCAACATGGAAACCTGAAGAGTGTGGAGTAAGTGTTCCCACCTAACAAATATTTCTGGAAGAATGCACAGGAAACTGGGAAGAGTGGGTCACTAAAGGAAAGGGACTTGAAGAGTGAGTCAGGGATAGTGATGAAGGGGAACTTCTTTCGGTATAGAGATGCAAGGGTAGAGGATCATTTTTAGTCTCTTAAAAGTTCATGGGGTCTTCTCTATTTGTGAATAATTGACTCCAAAGCCTCTGGTGAGGTTACCAAGCAATGCCTTAGGTCTGAAAGTTCTGTCACTGATTTACCTCATTTTGTTTTTCACTGGGGATCTGAATTCCAGACACCAACATGGGAGAGTACTAAGTAGGTGACATGTCTGTTTTCCCTAATTTTCCTGGACTCCTAATGGTTCAAACCAAGCCATAGCCACCCTTGTATGCCTCCAGACTTTTCTCTTACACTGGGCTCAAGACCTTACTTGACCTCTTGTAAAAACTTACTCTTTTCTCTGCAGGAGTTTATTTCTAATGCCTGGAATTCCAACTGAAATCACTCCCAGGTGTGAAAGCAGTGTTGCCCAGACACTAGGCACTTGAGAACCACCTTCAGGATTTTTGCTGACCTTGAAGACCACCTGCCCTTTTATTTACATAATATTTTTCTTAAATGACTTTTAAAACTTCAATAAAGTTGTTTTAAAAGGCGACTTTCTATCACTACTATAAATGGTATTACTTCTTATAAAAAGAAAGAACCTCAAAAAGAAATATAATAGAATCTAAACAACGTTGTTAAATTCTGGCTATGCACTGTGGCCCATCCAGAGTTCTGCTTTTTCTTTTTGTTTGAAAGAAAATTGCTAAGTGTTAGAGACAGTCGAGCACCCCAGGGTCTTTTTCCTTGATGGACTTGGAAGGATTAGGATGGGGACTTTCTTACTATGTGGTTCACTGTTCAGTGGTTCACTGTTCAGTGGTTCACTGTTATTTAATGCCATACCAATGCACCATCCAAAATCATGCCCTATAACATTTGAATTCCACACTTTAGGAAAGAGTTAGTTAAAGCCTTTCTTTCCTTTTCTAGAAAGTTTTAGTTATGTGTCCTTACGTATTTGTGTCATCTGAGCTGGACAATATGTAAAGCTATTATCACCCTGTAGTTATTGGCACTGCCTGTGATGCTGGCACTTTGGCATTCCAGCTGATATTAAAGTAACGTGGCATTCAGTGTGGTAATGCACCTTTTTTTGTGAGGGTCAGAAACGCATCGATTTGGAGGCAGCATGGCATGGCAGCTAAGAATGATGCAGGCCTAAACAAAGGGGAATTTGTCCTTTTTAAAAGAATTGGAAGAATCTCTGAGCTGATTCACTGAGTTCTTCCAAATGATGCACAGAATTGCGGCTGGGACCGCCCAGGCTGAGCTCTGAAGCCACATGGCTCCTGGCTCATTGTTAATGAGTCCCGGGTCTCAAAGAGGGGCCCCTGTGTGAGCTCAGGAGCCTTGTTCAGTCTCACGAGGGAATAATGCGTCCCACGAGTGAGAGTGAGCCTGGTCAGAGAAAGGGTGGAGGGTTTGGAGGGGTTTGTGCAGTGCAGCTCTCTAAGTGGGAGAGTTGGTATCAGAAAAAGGCTATTTTATTCTTTTTTTAAAAAATTTATTGAAGTATAGTTGATTTACAATGCTGTGTGAATTTCTGCTGTACAGCAAAGTGATTCAGTTATACATACATATATATATTCTTTTTCATATTCTTTTCCACTATGGTTTATCACAGGATATTGAATATAGTTCCCTGTGCTATACAGCAGGACCTTGTTGTTTATCCATTCTGTACATTAGAGTTTGCACCTGCTAATCCCAAACTCCCAATCCGTCCCTCCCCCACCAACCCCCCTTGGCAACCACAAGTCTGTTCTCTATGTCTGTGGGTCTGTTTCTGTTTCATAGATATGTTCATTTGTGTCGTATTTTGGATTCCACATATAAGTGGTATCGTATGGTATTTGTCCAAAAAGTCTATTTTTAAATGATTCTATTTCAGAAATATCAGTGGATGCTCAAACTATTGGGGTGACATTTTGATGAGAGATTAGATCTTTACATCATCTCAAAATATCTCCCTACATGTGCTGAACCTTGAAAACACTGCTAAATAAAAGAAGGCAGACACAAAAGGACAAATCTTGTGTCATTCCGTTTCTATGAAATATCCAGAATACGCAAATCCATAGAAGGAAAGCAGATTAGTGGTTGCCAGGGGCCGAGTGGAGGGAGGAATGGGGAGTGTCTGCTTAATGAGTACAAGGTTTCCTTTCAAGGTGAGGAAGTGTTCTGGAACTAGATAGTGGTGATGGATGTACAACATTGTGAATGTACTAATTGTCATTAATAGTACATTTTAAAATTATGTGCATTTTATCACACTTTAAAAAATACCTCCCCAGAGATCACTTTTTAATTACAAAGGAAAAATGCACAATGGAGAAATCTGGTGATGTTAATCAAAGTTAACATCACCAATAATGGACAACCTGACATCCTATGCCCCCTGGTGGGACACACTAAGGACACATGAGTATGGAGTATTCTTGTCAAGAAAGCATACCCTGAATCTAATCGTTAGGAAGCATTAAACAAATGGAGGGACTTTCTACAAAATAAATGGTCAGTACTCTTACATAATATCAATGCCAGGAAAGGCCAAGAAAGGCTAAGGAACCATTCTAGATTAGATTAGATTAGATTAGAATCTAATATGATGTGATAACAAAATGCAATGCATTATCTTGGATTTGTCCTGGACCAAAAACATAGCTAAGGCCGTTACTGAGATTATTGGAGAAATTTGAATATGAACTGTAGGTGAGATAAAATATTGTAAAATGTGAAATTTTTGTGATTATCATGCTGTGGTTATGTACGGGAATGTCCTTGTTTTTCAGAGATGCACGCAAATATTTAGACGTAAATTATGGCATAGGCAACTTATTCTCAAATGGTTCAGAAAAAATGTGTGTGGGGGGGTGGAGTATTTGGAGGGAGAGAAAGAGACTTAACAAATAAAATCAATCCACTTAAAACTGGTGCTATAATGTTATCATAAATAGTGAAAACAAGGTCTGATTTGGTTTCTAAAAGTGAAACTAAAACTTAATTTTATGTTACACAAAATTTTAGTAATAGTAACTGGTCACAAATTATTGGAATGAAAGAAGAATGAATCAAGTGTTGATTTGGGGAGTTAGTAGCATTCACTCGTCCAACAGGATTGGTTGATGTGACATTTTTGCTTGACATTTGCGTGTCGTTTGACCAAGACGATGGTCATTTTTGCAAAAATGTTCAAAGACTTCATCAGTTTTCCCAAGTGTCGCTGTTTATCTTTTGATATTCAAAGCATTCTTTTGAATGCTTTCTTTCTTTGCTTTCTTCCTCTTCTTCTTCTCCTCCTCCTTCTTCTTCACTCCTCCTTCTCCTTTTTCTTCTTCTTCCACATCATTCAAGTTTATCTTTTTCCTCTTTTATTGCTAACTAGTTCAGCTTGGACAGGTCTTCATGTATTAACCCCTTTGGTGCCTTTTGACCAGTTCTTCAGTGTCACTTTCATCAACTTGATACAACCCTAGTTCTTTTGCAAGATTTCCAATGTCACTTTGTCATTGCTTTCTGTTTTCTATGATTAAGACTGTCCAACCATAGTAAAAAAAGTTTACCCTGGAATCTCAGTGGTGTAACTTCCAAAGGCTTATTTCCCAATCACAGTATCTGTCCAAAGTGTGAGGCTTCAACATATCACGGCTCCACCATCCCAGCTACTTTATCAAGGAGACGGAGCATGGAGAACTCACACCTGCTCTTCAGCCCGGAAATGCTTCAGCCTGGATATGACATAAGCCAAAGTTGCTTACAGCCCATTGGCCAGAATTAGTCACAAGGCTCCGACCTAACTGCAGGCGAGGCTGGGAAATGCAGTCTTTTCATGTGCAGAGAGAGGAAAATGAAACTGCGGCTGTCGGCCACACATTGTGTTTGCCTTTTGTGGTTGGATGTTATTCAGATGGGGTTAGATATTGAGGGGTGTTTGAGTGGGGATTAATTTTTTAATTTTTTATTGAAGTATAGTTGATTTACAGTGTTGTGCTAGTTTCTGGTGTACAGCAAAGTGATTCAGTTTTATATATATATAGATAGATAGATAGATAGATATGTGTATATATATATATATATATATACACACACACACATATACATATATTTTCTTTTTCATATTCTTTTCCACTATGGTTTATTACAGGATAATGAATGTAGTTCCCTGTGCTATACCTTGTTGTTTATCTATTTTATATGTAGTAGTTGCATCTGCTAATCTCAAACTCCTAATTTATCCCTCCCCCACCCTCTTTCCCCTTTGGTAACCATAAGTTTGTTTTCTGTGTCTGTGAGTCTTTCTGTTTTGTAAATAAATTCATTTGTATCATATTTTAGATTCCACATTAAGTGATAGCATATGATATTTGTCTTTGACTTACTTCACTCAGTATGTTAATCTCTAGGTCCATCCATGTTGCTGCAAATGGCATTATTTCATTCTTTTTTATGGCTGAGTAGTATTCCATTATGTATACATATATACCACAACTTCTTTATCCGTTCATCTGTCAATGGACATTTAGGTTGATTCTATGTCTTGGCTATTGTGAATAGTGTTGCTATGAACATTGGGGTGCATGTATCTTTTCAAATTAGAATTTTCTGTGGATATATGCCCAGGGCTGGGATTGCTGGATCATATGCCAATTCTATTTTTAGTTTTTTCAGGAACCTCCATACTGTTTTCCATAGTGACTGCACCAACTTACATTGGGATTAATTTTATAAATGGTCAGATCCTTAGGAAATATTTTCCTGTTTGATCACATTTGCTTTGTTACGCGGCAGGGCAGCAGGGACTGTGTTAATGACTACTCAGACAGTGGGCTTACTCTGGTGCTGTGAAATCCCCAGGGCACTGCCTGGTGGTTGGGGGATCCGGAACAGCATTTTAGCACACACAGAGCTACTCTTTCCTGCCCTGGTGCCCACGGTGTGCTGCTTCGAAGACTTGCCATGCTTTTCTAAATGAGGGATTTTAATTGGTCCTCACCCCTTCTCCTCCACAAGGAATATCTGGCATCTGGATGCAACAGAGAAGAGCTTCTCCTGCAAGACTTTGTCCAGTAAAGTCTCTAGGCAAAGGAAAGATGGGGAGAGCTGTTTAAGATTTTCTAAAACCCCATGAAAAGTTGCTTATTTTTCATTTTCCTAGTGCTTTGTCACTGACAAATTTGAATTTCTTTCACCCTCTTTAGCACATCTCCTCTGGGCTTTAAACGCTACTCCGTGCGCCACCGTGCCCCGTGAAAATGTTGGTGCTTCTGGCTTTCATCATCCTCTTCCACATCACGTCCGCGGCGTTGCTTTTCATTGCCACCATCGACAACGTAAGTTCCCTTTCCTTTTGACCATCCCAGAACCCCTGGATCCTAGAGTCGGTAGAAGTAGGATTGAGAACTCCCCCAAGGTGATTATAATTTGGGGTTCTCCTCCCTACCAAGCACACCCATCTCCTCAGCCCGGGCCCGAGGACTCTTGGCTTAAGTGTGGCGGTTCGAAGCGTCACATGTGTCTGGACGGGCAGGGACCTTGGTCCTCTCATCCCTGAGTCCCCCACAGAGCCTGGCAAGATGCCTTGGCTGTAGGAAGCCCTATGAGGATGTGGCTTAAATTCAGCTCTCTGCAGGTCATTTTCTTAACCGTGGCGCGGCTGTCATTTGGGGCTGGATCATTCTTTTGGTGGATGTTTAGCAACATCCTCAGTCTCTACCCACGTGATGCCAGCAGCACTCTAGCCCCTAGTTGTAATGCCCAAAAATGTCTTCAGATATTGCCAAGTGTCCCATGGGAGGCAAAATCACCCTTGGTTGAGGACCATTGCCCTAGATCTCCCAGATGACCCATCCCAGGTGATCTTTGCCCCCTCCTGTCTCTGACATCTCCTTACTGACAGGATCCCTTGTTGCCAGCCCACCCGGCCATGCCCTTCCCAGCAGAGCTCATGCTTGGAACTTTCCCCATTCTGCCCATGAGCCCATGGAAAATTTAGTTCTTTCCTTGAGTGTCCAGCTCACAGCCGTCTAGCATTTGATAAATAACCTATGGGCATAGAGTAACATCCCTCCTGGCAGGAAATGAAGCTTTTTACCAGAGATGCCCTATGGCCCACACCCTGATCCAAAGGCCTAGGCTTCAATCCTGATGGTTTCAGACTGTGGAGACATTTAGAGTCAGAAAGTCTGCTCAGAAAGCCAAAAAGTGCACCTACAAGCAACCATCCAGTTTGGCTGCATATAGACTCCTGTCAATCATCAAAATAACAACAGCACGGACCAGGACAACACCTGTCACTTAGGGAGTACTTACTCTGGCAGCGCGTATGCGCGGCCCTTTTATGTGCGTCACCTCATCTGATCCCCCCCTCAGGTCTACAAGGTAGGTCCTCTCCTGGCACTATTTTATGATGAGGAAACTGGGCCTCAGGGCGTTTAGGGAGCCTGCTGGAATTGACATGGCAGGAAGTGGCAGAGCTGGGATTTGAAGCGTTCCAGAGGCTCCTGGCTCTACATCCTGTAAGGATCCTGTAAGGAGTGCAGTGATTGGGTTTGGGTTCCTGGAGGTTCTGGAAGAGCTGTCATGAGTGGCCAGGGCAGGGACCACATTGATGCTGTAAGTTAAAGTCCCAGGGACCTACCATTATTAAGTGGTTTTGCATGTGCTTTTAGAATCTTTTTCTATTGCTTTCATCTAGTCCCTTGGGATCCTGAAAAGGTCCCAGACATAGTGAAAGGGATAGATTAACATTAAGCGCAGAAAAGCCATCAGCCACAGCACCAGCTAATCCTGTGGGTGTTTCTGTTACCATGGCCCTTACTGAGAAGACACAGGTGGGCATTCTGGCCAGTCGGTGAGTCATGCGGTTCTTCGTTGTGAGTTAGGAATTGCGCTTGGCACTGTCCTTAGGCACGTAGTGGGAGCTCAGTGACCGACTGTTGCCTGGATGGGCGTGGGGTGGGGGGAGACTCCAGTCTTCGGGTGGACGGAAAGCAGAAGGAGGCCCATCCGGGGGCAAAAGAGCGGCAGGAGCACAGGGAGAAACGGAAGCCTTTGGATGGAAAGCAGGAGGGTCTTTTGTCTGATTATTTCACCCGTAACAGGCTCTCCCCGCTAGATCTCATCCTTTCCCTCCTCCCCTCCCGCATCGCCCCTGCAGTTCTGGTGGAATTCACCACCGGCTGCTCTTATCACCACCAGCTGAGCCTCACTTCCTCGCCCACGTCCTGGGAGGGCCTGGACCTTCCCTTTCAGCAGACTAGTGGAGTGGGCATCACCTGGGAGCCTGTTAGAAATGCAGACTCTCAAGCCCCATGCCAGACCTCTTGAATCAGAATCTGCATTCTAACCAGATCCCCAGGTGACCTGCGTGCACACCGCAGGTTGAGAAGCACCAGTCCCGAATTTTCATTTACTCCTGTGCCTCACCTGATTAGGGGCCCGTGTTTTCATAATGAATGAACAGCCTTTCCCTGTATTTCCATTTCGTGTTACAGGCCTGGTGGGTAGGAGAGGAGTTTTTTGCAGATATCTGGAGAGTATGCATCAACAACACAAATTGTACAGAAATCGATGACTCCATTCAAGGTGGGTGTGAAGCTGATGGGAAAGCACTGAGTGACAAAAGATCCCTTGGGAGAAAGGCTTCTCTGTTGTCTGACTCCTCACCCCTCCTTCAACACAGCCTGTGCAGAGAGGGGCCTGGCTGCTGCTCAGGGCATGCTGAGCAGGGGTCAGCATAAGCTGGGGACAGGACGGGGTGGGGAAGCCAGAGGCCAGAGGGCACCAACTCCAGGAATGCTGGGCCCCACCCTTCTCTTCTCTCTTTCTTGGCCAAGCAGAGCTTCCCTCCCTCACCCCTTCTCAGCTTCCGCCCTCATCTAAAATCTTCTCCCCACACCTCTAAATAGGCTCAGAGACATCTGTGTTACTTCCCTGCATCTGAGCAGCCTAATGGGCAGAAACCTGAGAGCTGGCTCCTTTAAGAGCTGTGTGACCTTACCTTGGGCAGGTCACGTGAGTGCTCAGACTCTCAATAGCCTCAGCTGTACATGCAGGTGACAGCAATGCACCTGCCATGCCTGTCCCTGTACAGGAGCCACAGTAGACAAAAGGGCTTTGCAAGTACAGAAAATCGCACCTAAAAACGTGCCAACCCCTCTCCTTCACTGTGGAGTGAATGGGTTGGTTTTCTGTTGTAGAACTGATAGAAGACGCATTTTGGCTCCCAGTGCCTGATAAAATACTGGATGCCCAGTTAAATTTGATATCTCACATAAACAACTAATAATTTAGTATAAGTATGTCCCCAATATTACATGGGACATACTTATACTAAAAAAAATTGTTTTTGTTTACCTGATATTCAAATTTAACGAGCATCCTGTTTTTACGTATTTTTTCCTGGAATCCTATTTAGAGAGCAAGGGACCTTGATCACTGGGTCCTAAAGTCTCGCTATTCCATCAATAACAATGTCAACATTCATAATAAAAGCAAAAATACCAATAGAAGGCATCATTTATTGAAGGTGTACTGGGAGGCATTGGGCTAAGTCCTTTACATAAGTGACTGTTGGCCCTGTTTTAAGATGGGGAAACTGAGACACAGAGAAGAAACCCAAGTTCACAAAGTCAGGAGTAAATGATGGAGTTAGGATTCCAGTCTAGACATGACCAACTCTGAAGCCTGCATTCTAAAACACATAATGCAGTCCACGCCCCCTCCGCTCTGGGTCTGTTTCTCTGCTGTGCTAACCCTTGACCCTGGAAACAGCCATTCTTCCCTGTTGGAGCCCCATTGTTGCCAGGGTGCCTGGTCAGCTGGGAGCACTGGCTGTGCTCTGAGGCCATGTTTCCAAGCTTCTGTCGTTTGCATACAACATCCCCTAAGTGCATTTCTTACCTCTTATTTTTCTTTATTTTTTTAAATTGAAAAAAATTTTTTTTTGGCTGCGCCATGCGGCTTGCAGTTCCCTGACCAGGGGTTGAACCTGGGCCCCCTGCAGTGGAAGCGCGGAGTCCTAACCACTGGACCACCAGGGAATTCCCTTATTTTCCTTTAAAATAACTAGCTGGCAAACTACCAGCCAGATTCAGTCCAATGAGCTAAGAATGGTTTTTATATTTTTAAAGCATTGTAAAAAGAAACAAGCAAAAAACCCCCAAAAATAAGACAATGAACAAGGGACTGTATGGCCACAAAGCCTAGAATATTTACTGTCTGGCCTTTACAGAAAAACCATGCCAACACCTGCTTTAAAACAGTTCACTTTTTCCCTACATACATTTATTTTAAAGGGAACTTTATCTGCCTATTGTAAGTGATACACTGGTATGACTTACCATAAAAGAAAGAAAACATAAAAAAAAAACAACTACATTGAAAACCAAATGATGTTATTAAATTCTGAACAGATGCACTTGCCTTTTGATGGCTTTGAATCTGTTTCTGGTTCTTTCCTGGTTAAAAACCAAAACCACCACCAACACAAGGTGGCTCCAGTCCCTGCACTTGACCCCTTCATAGCCTCACCTGTGTCCTTCCCACATGCAGTGCCCTCCACCCAAGACCAGCTCCTTTCTTCCCTGAAAATTCCCGGTGCTGAGCCCCAGGCTCTCATGCCCCACTCACTAAGGCTAATCTGAAAAAGCCCTCACTTTCCCTTTTCCTAAATAACAATCACAAGGCTCACTCTCTTAGAGGGTATTTTGTGTCCACAGAACACTTCCAGAAGGTCCCTCAGCCCCATGAGCCCTGTATCTCCAAGAATCCCTTTGGAGGTCTTTATACGGTGCAGACCCCCAATCCTGATGCAACCCATCCCATGCCAGCCTCTTGATCCAGAATCTGCCAGGTTGGAACCTGAGGATTTGTACTTTAAATAAAAAACCTGACCATGAGCCAGGCACCTGGGGGCAATACCCAAACCAGGAAGACTGCAGAGTGGGTGGTTCTTGCTCCATTTTCCAGATAAGGATGTTGGAGATCATCTGGTCAATTGCACAAATGGACACTGGAGGGAGGGGGTGTCAGCAAGACTCCTTGGCTGCCCTTGTGCTCATTCTGTGCAGATGAAAGCCTGGTGCACTTTTGCTTCCCATCATCCCTGCTCTGGAGCTGTCACTGTGCACCCCAGGGGCCCGGGCGGTCTGTGGTCCTCAGTCATGAGCTCTTGCCCTTTCCCCACAGAATTCTCCACAGTGCAGGCGGTCCAGGCCACCATGATCCTGTCCACCATTCTCTGCTGCATTGCCTTTCTGATCTTTGTGCTCCAGCTCTTCCGCCTCAAGCAGGGAGAGAGATTTGTTTTAACCTCCATCATCCAGCTTATGTCATGTAAGTAAAATGATGGACTTCCTGGAGTAAACACTCTCTTCCCAGCCAATCATGAGTAGAAGCCGGGAGGAGTGTGGCAGGTGAGGACTTGGAAAGGAGAGGTTGGCAGCTGTGCCACGGTGGGATGTTTTATACTTCAGACTTCAGATTTAGTTAGGGGGTCAAGAAAGGCGTTCTGAAGACATGAAGCCTGAGCTGGGATCTCTAGGGTAAGTAGGAGTTGCTGTCTTGGTACAGAGAAGCATAGGTCCCCCAAGGAAAATCTGGGTACTTAACCTCATCCTACCACTAATATCTGTGAGTGTTGGTGATTCAGTGAGGATGCTTTTGGCTGCAAGTAAGAGAAAAATCCAATAACAATGACTTCTGCCACAAAAACCTTTACTTTTTTTATATAACAAATCGCTTAAAGGTGGAAGGTGTCAGAGTTGGTTTGGCAGCTCAGCATCATCATCAAGAAGCCCCACTCCTTCCATCCTTCCATGCTGTCATCTTCAGAGGGTCAGTGATGACCTCATGGCCCCCAAAAGGCTGCTGCAGCTCCAGACATTCATCCTGGCCTAACAGTTTCTAAAACAGTAAGCAAGGGAAAATACAGCAACAAAAAAAATGCTTTCTCCTCCCACATCTCCCTCTTTTCAGGGTATTATATTTTTCACTGAAGGATTTTCTGTGGCCAGAACTGGGACACATGGAACCATAAACTATAGCAAGTAAACAGGAACAGGATTGCCAAGAGGGGTTGGCAGACTATGGCCCATGGGCCAAATCTGGCCCACTGCCTGTTTTCGCAAATAAAATGTTATTGGAACACAGCCCCGCCCACTCATTTACGTATCATCCATAGCTGCTTTCACGCTGCGACAGCAGAGCTGAGTAGTTGCAACAGAGACCGTACGTGGCCTGCAAAGCAGACTACTTCCTGCCTGGCTGACCGATGGCTTGGACCAATTATGACCCTCTGGGCTGGGTAGCTGGCTGCCCAAACAACATTGAGTTCAGCTAGCAAGAATGGGAAGCAAAATGGCCACAGGGTAGGCAGCAATATTCTGCTACAAAATATTAGTTGTAATCTTTCCAAGAGACTAAAATAAATACCTACTAATAACGAAAACTGAAGTTTGTCTTCAGCTCTGACCATAGTCCCCTCAGGTCCCTGGTGCATGCTGTGGTCTGTGATTTATTTGGACCCTGGCTTTCTTCCGACAGGCCTGTGTGTCATGATTGCAGCTTCCATTTATACAGACCGGCGCGAAGACATTCACAAGAACAACTCAAGACTATACGCCCTGACCTCGGACGGCAGCTACGGCTACTCCTTCATCCTGGCCTGGGTGGCATTTGCTTTCACCTTCATCAGCGGCCTCATGTACCTGATACTGAGGAAGCGCAAATAGAGCCCAGGAGCTGGCTCGCTTTCGCTGCAGTACAGAATCCACGTTCAGATAACCGTTTTGTATATAATCAATTTTTTTTGTGGTTTTTCTAGCAAACACATTGTTTCCTTTAAAAGCCAAAAGAAGAGAAGAATTTTTGCATTCTTGAGATCAGAGAATAGACTATGAAGGCTGGAATTCAGAAATCCTGCCCATCCGAAAGACTCAACACAACAAAGCCAAAAATCCAGCAATGCTCAAATCCAAAAGTGTTCAGCAGGATCTTTCTTAACCATGGGGATGTCATGTGATGTGACAAGAGGCCAAGAAAGCCAGGTCTCGGGGGACATGTTCCCCTAGGTTTGGGCTACGCTGAGCCCCCCTCACCTCAGCTTCCCTTCCTGAATCTCTCTGTGTTAGTGGTAGAAGGTGGAGTGAGGGGGGTCCAGGTAAGGGAGGAAACCTCCTCAGATGTTTAGCCACGTTCTACATGAGAAACAGGTATAGCCCCTGGTGTTCTGTCTACATCCAGACCAGAGCCCCGACCCTCCTGTAATGGGCTGGGTCCAGAAAGTGCCACCCAGACTTGCTGGCTTCTCACCTGCTTGCCTTAGGGAAGGTGAGCTTTAACCTGGGTTTCAGATTTAGGCTCACCCTAATCTCAGCATGTGACCCCTAGGGCACCTTGTAAAATGCAGGCTATCACGGTCCCTCCCTAGACCTACAGAATCAGAGTCTTCAGGGATGGGGCCGGGGAACCTGCATTTCTAACAAGCTCCTTGGTGATGCTCAGGTGCCTTAAGATTGAAGGCCACGGTCCCAGGGCCAGGTGAGCAGAGCTGCCTCACAAATGTGAAAGATCTCATCGTGTCGAGATGGGGAGGTGGGTCTAGACGCCACTGGAGGCCCAAACCTTGGCCTCCATCAGCTATTCATTCTTCACTGTCTCTTGCACAGCTGCTCACATCTGGACCACCCAAACTCCAGTCCCAGGCCTTGATCCCGATAGCCAGACACCCTGGGATGGGGGTGCAGCCTCCTCCCTACCCGAATTCAGAAGGCCTTTTCCTTCTTTCTCTCCCTGGCCTGCCTTCAAGACTGCCTGGCCTCTACTAACCCCCATTTCTGGAGCCTCCGAGGACCATTCACCATTCCTTCGTTCATCGTCCACATAAATGATGGGATGTTTGTGCCAGGCACAGGGGAAACCATGTCGAGACAGTCTCTCTCCTCGTGGGGCTCATTGTCTAGCGGAGGAGACAGATTAAAAACCAATTAGGAAAACGAATTACAAAGAGCAGTCAAGGCTGCAGAGAACACAACCAAGGATTCAGAAGAGAGGCCCGTGGGGTGGGCGGGAGGGAACCTGCCCTATGCCTGCCTGTTAAAAGCATTTAGGATTTAGATCAGCCTAAATATCACTCCACTCAGCCCGAGCAAGGTGGCACTGATGGGGCGGTGCTGTGTGCGTTACACCCGGAGAACACTTCCTTCCCTGGAGGGGCCCAGGGTCCTGACAGCGAACGAAGCCCTGGGAGGGTCCCAGATTGCCGTGGTTCTCAAACTTCAGTGGGTACAAGTGCCTCTCGGGGGATGCTGCCTGCTAGGGTCTGGGTAAGTGCTGCCAGGGATTCAGAGACTGTACTGAGGGGTAGGGCTCTGGGGAGCTGGTCCTCAGTGCTGTGAGGTGTGTGGCAATGCGGGGACCTCGGGAGGTGCCTACGGGAGAAGCTCTTTGCACCTCACTGTCTTTTCCCTCGTGTGTCGTGAGCCTGCTGCGGGGAGTTGCGCCTGGGACCCGTGTGCGCATGTCAGCACTGACACCATGTAAATGACCTTCTGCTACGTGGGGCAGTGGTTTGCCCGCAGTGCAGTTCCAGTGGAGCTGGGGAAATGCCTGCTTTGAGTCGTTTAGGGCCACCGTGGATACCTCTTTAGTGCAGGATTGGGTTTTCTCTCCATCTACCCATTCACTCATTCATTCATTCGGCTTCAACAGAATATTAAATGCTTACTGTGTTCCAAGCACTGTGCAAGGCTCTGAAAACACAGGGGCAAGCAAATCCAGACATCTTGCCTGAGACAGGGCCCCTCCCACAGAGAGGCCACCAGCACAGTACAGGGGGACATGGGGCCAGAGGCAGGACAAATGGTCACTTCTTGCCTCGATGGAAAACTGTCATTAGTCCTGTTTTGGGTAGGAGTGCGGGTCACACCCCTGGGGTTGGCAGGATGCTACGTATACCTCGTGGAGGAAGGTGGGTCTAAGTGCCCCAAGCTTTCTGCTCAGGCGGCTTTTCTATAATTCCCTGGTAGTCACAATGGAAACAAACAAAACCCCTTAGAACCAGAAATCTGGAAAGCCTTATCCCCAAGCAATGCATGAATTTCCTTCCCCAAAAAACTTCAGGAGTGGGTATCTGAAATGACCCATGG
This sequence comes from Balaenoptera acutorostrata, assembly GCF_949987535.1. Lineage (NCBI taxonomy): Eukaryota > Metazoa > Chordata > Mammalia > Artiodactyla > Balaenopteridae > Balaenoptera > Balaenoptera acutorostrata. The sequence goes on from NC_080078.1 coordinate 30,434,165, forward strand.
ATTTTCCTGGCTGGTCTCCACTACTGTTTAGCATTCAGTGCCCACGTCCATCTGTGATGCCGGGGCTTTTTGCGAAACCGGAGTGCTGCCTTTCCCCCTGTGGTGTGACGTGCCCTGGGGAGGTGGGAAAGAGGGGATGGCATGAGTGAGAAAGTACCCAGCCTTCTTACCCGTCAGTAGGTTCAGCCCTTACTTGGTGCTTATGATCAGTTATTCACAGACAACAACAAAGACAATTAGCTAAGACATCCAAGAAGCAAATATTAGGACCAAATATATTACTGGTAACAACTGCATTTGAGGGAACTATAGTTTGCATATTTTAGGACATTTTTATAAAGTACTGTAATTCGTTCATTGAGGGGCTATGGATGGAGACAGACTAACTCATTTTTGTTACTTGCATTAAAATTACTTCGGGTCTCTGTTCAAATGAGTTTGGAGAATGCTTGATTTGTTGCTCTGCGTGAATGTTGCGCATACCCGAATACAGGGAAATTGGAGACGTCCCCCCACCGTGCCACACACTCTGTGCTATGGGTTGTGTGCCTGTGCGCATCCCTAATCAGGCTGAAGTCCTAGGATGCTCTATATTCACTGGTGATGAAGAAACCTAGACCCCCAAGCCCATACATAAGCACACTAAACACGGTAGCTTGAATAGAAGCTGTAGCATCATTTAAAATCTGCCTGGGTGGGAATTACTAAACTTGCTAATAGTTGAAAGGTTACTTACAATACAGCAAGTTGGATAGTTTTGTATATTGGGGGGCAGTGGTGACGGGGAGATGCTAGGGAAAGGCGTAGAGATTAAGTTTGAATCTTGGTCGGGGGACAAATGTGATTTTAGGGTAGTTAGATACTTTCTACTTAATGTGCCTTTAAAGTAGTCCATTTTCTATGTTTTGTATAATCTGAAACTGTACATTGAAAAATAAAGTTTAAAACCAAATTGCCCGGAGCAACAGACTCTAATGTTCCCAGCGGTGCCAGTATCTAGAGGAAGAAGCTGCTGTCTGGAGTGGCAAGTGGTCATTTGATTTCTCCTCAAGATCATAACATATGGCTTTTACAGTGAGCCAGGGATGTCTGACGATTGGTCATAGGACAATTTCCCACTCCCTCGGCGGTTTTCATGGGCCAGCTTCCTGGACGAATGAGTGGCAGTGGCACAGGAGCCAACACCTTGAAGGGCCCCCATGCTTGGTTAATGATCTGCTAGCCCTGTCTTAAAATTCTTAATGATATTTGGACAAAAACAGCCCCACATTTTCATTTTGTGATGGTCTCCGCACGTTATGTAGCCGGTCCTGTTCTTCAGTTTGTATTTAATACGACTTTTGCTTTAAAGAGTTTGGTGATGATGAAAATAAGACTATTGTAATAGCGCACTCTCCAGAAAAAAAAAAGAGAGAGAGAGGAAGGAAGGAAGGAAGGAAGGAAGGAAGGAAGGAAGGAAGGAAGAAAAATTCAACCAGAGAGAGAGCGCTTTCATTTTAACCTAAGGAATGCCCAAAGTAGTAAAAGCGCTCTATCTCGGGAACCCACATTTCCTTGTCTCCACACAGGGGTTGCTGTCTATATTCTTCGTGTTACTAGATTTTTTTGTTTTTTTTCCATGTGGCAAGTGGATAGTGTTCACCCCAGAGCACTCAATTTTATGTTTCTTCCAGTCAGGAAATCAACCTATCATTCATTCACCAAATATTTGTGGCATAACATATGGTTTATCCAGGAGAATGTTCCATGTACACTCGAGAAGAAAGTGTATTCTGCTGCTGTGGGATGGAATGTTCTATCAGGTCCATTTGCTCTCAAGTGTAGCTCAAATCCAATGTTTCCATATTGATTTTCTGTCTAGATGATCTATCCATTGTTGAAAGTGGGGTATGGAAGTCCCCTACTGTTACTGTATTGCTGTCTAATTTCTCCCTTCACATCTATTAATATTGGCTTTGTATAGGTGCTTCGATGTTGGGTACATAAATATTTATAATGATAAAGGGGTCAATTCATCACAAGGATTTTGTAAATATTTATTCACCAAACATTTGTGTACAAATTATGGCATAAGCACTGGGCTAGTTGTCAGGTACATCGTGATAAACTTAGTCCCTGCTCTGATCTAGACTATTTTAGTCCCAATTTCCCCCCCAAAAAAGTGACAAGAAAAATAGTAGTTGGTGACACATGAAAATTATATGCAATTGAAATGTCAGTGTCCATAAAGAAGGTTTTGTTGGAACACAGACGCGCCTGTTTGTTTAGATACTGGGTATGGATGCCTTCACGCTATAGTGGCAGAGTTACCACACAATTCACATGGCCTGCAAAGCCTTCAGTACTCTCTGGCTAGTAGAAAATGTTGCCATCCATCCCCTGGTTTAATCAGGTAAGAAGGAACTGTCTTTTTTCTAGGTCTTTTTTTAGGAACAAGAAGAGATTTCCCAGAAGCCCTTTAGCAAACTCTCCCTGGTGTCATTGGCTTGAGGTTTCCAGTTTTCACGCTTAACCCAATCACTGGCAGAGGTAATTAAATTACCACGCTTAGCATTGGCCTCCGAGCTGGGGGTCAGATTCCTTCAGTGAGGGATAGACTTACGAACCACACTATTTGGAAAGAAAAGAGGGGATTGACTGTGAGCTGGGCAACCAAGTTATCTGCTCAAGTCCATCCCTTTGCTGTCTAAATCCATGCACAACGTTATAAGAGGTTTAAAAATTCTTATACATTCATGAAATGAACCAACCCCTTCCTGGGAGGTACACACCCTGAAGTCACAAGCACTCCAGGGTCACTTGGTGATGTGTTAATATCCTCTCATCAGGCCCAGTGTGTCTCCTCATGGCCCAGCAACCTCTGAGTAAAAGTTGTCATATACTCCCAAAGGCACCCAATATAGAATGGAGGAAAAGGAACAGGATCCCTACCATAAATGTTCCCCTTTGGAAACCGGATGAGCAGAATGAACATCAATGCCCAGTGGCGCACATTTAGTGCTGGTTACCAACACCAAGAACGCCCTTCCCTGGTGGGGAGTAAGATCCGGGCGTGGTCAATGCAGGGCCCTTGGTTCCGCTCAGAGGGACCATCTCTCTAGTCCGCAGTCCTCCAGGGTTGTATCTAAGACGGGCAGTGGGGAGGACGCCCTTCCCTCCTTCCTGTGGGCATGACGCCTAGGGTCTCAGAAGCACCTCAGGGTTGGATAGTCACAGGAGGTTCTCGGTTCCTTTGGCCATGGAAGGCCAAGCCAGCCAGAGCTCTTATCTGGACTTTTTTTTTTGTTAAAACAACAAACATTTGTTTTCACACGAATTTTTTTTTTTAAAGATTTATTGATTGATTGATTGATTGATTGCTATGTTGGGTCTTCATTTCTGTGCGAGGGCTTTCTCTAGTTGCGGCAAGCGGGGGCCACTCTTCATCGCGGTGCACGGGCCTCTCTCTATCGTGGCCTCTCTTGTTGCGGAGCACAGGTTCCAGACGCGCAGGCTCAGTAGTTGTGGCTCACGGGCCTAGTTGCTCCGCGGCATGTGGGATCTTCCCAGACCAGGGCTCGAACCCGTGTCCCCTGCATTGGCAGGCAGATTCTCAACCACTGCGCCACCAGGGAAGCCCCTTCACACGAATTTTGACAGTCAGGAATCCAGTAGCAGTGTATTAGGGTGGTTTTGCTTTACAGTCTTATATGAATGAGGTGGACCTCATCTTTGAGCCTGAGAATTCCTGCCTCCCAGTCTTTTTTTTTTTTTTTAATTTATTTTATTGAAGTATAGTTGATTTACAATGTTGTGTTAATTCCTGCTGTACAGCAAAGTGATTTAGTTATACATATATATACGTTCCTTTTCATATTCTTTTCCATTATGATTTATCACAGAGTATTGCATATAGTTCCATGTGCTACAGGGTAGGACCTTGTTGTTTATCCGTCCTATATATACTATTTGCATCTGCTAATCCCAAACTCCCACTCCACCCCTCCCCCACCCACCCCTCTCCCTTGGTAACCACAAGTCTGTTCTCTCTGTCTGCCTCCCAGTCTTATGACTCTGTCTCTTCAAGCCCTCGATCCAAGCTATGTCCCCAGGCTGGTCCTTTGTCTGGTGAAGAATGCTTGAGGATCTGGCATATCTTTTCCTGTCATCCCATATGTCTTTGCTAAGCTTTTTGCCTCCACACCATGGACCCTTAGTCTAGAGCAGGGCTTAGCAAACTCCTGGCTTGCTAGCCAAAGCCCTGCCTTTTTTATGGCCCTCAAGCCAAGAATGCTTTTTCATTCTTTAAGAGTTATTTTTAAAAATGCAAAGAAGAATATGCAACAAAAACCTTATGTGGCCTGTAACAGTTAAAATATTTACTGTCTGGCCCTCTACAAATAAAGTTTACCAGCCCCTGCTTCAGAATTTGCCTTGCTTATCCCTGCAAATCTCCAAATCATTGGATTCTCCACCAATTTAGATTGCAGGCTTCAGGCAGAAAGAGTTTCAATAAAGCCATATTTTCTTCCATTTTTGTTGTTAAATGGACCATCTTTGACCCAAGATTGACTTTTTCTTGTAGGAACTTACTCAAGGCTCTAAGAAGCTGAACATGGCAACATCCTGATGTGTTTCTCCAAGTTTTTCTGATGCTTACAACATCCATGGGTACATGGTTGGTGTAAAACAGGTGACAGTTTAAACCAGGGTTAAACCATGGCCCAAGGGCCAAACCCAGCCCACCACCTGATTTTGTAAACAAAGGTTTATTGGCACACAGCCACAACCACTGATTTATATATTGTTCAAGGCTGCTTTCAAAGGCAGAGCTGAGTAGCGGCAGAAGAGACCATATGACCTAAGCATGAAACATTTACTAGCTGAACCTTTACAGAAAGTTTGCCAAACCTTGGTGTAAATCAAAAGTTTTGCAATAGCAATGTCAGGGCCACTGCTTCCCAGCATGGGAAGCGGGTCACAGCTGCCCTCTGCTCTGCCACCTGTGTCTGTTGCTCGTAGCACCACATTCTGTATAAATCAGGGTTCTTAGTTGCAAGCAATAGCGACTGGTCGATTTAAATAGAAAAGGAATTCATTAAAAGGAAATCAGGTAGCCATCCCCCCCACAGAGCACAGTTTGCTGAGGAAACCACTGCTGTCACCACAACATGACACCAAGTTCTTGCACCAAGAACTTGATCTTATGGAAAGTATCTGTGCTACCCCTACTTCTTTAGATTCGGAGCCGGATATGGTGCATCTGATTGGTGAAGGCTGGGTCACGTGACCATGGCTTTACTACAAGGGAGGCTGAGAATGATTAGCAAGCATCTTCAGTTTCTACAGTGGGAGGTAAGTTCTGCAGCCCACCGAGACTCAGAAGGAAGGGAATGCCCCAAACGAAGGAAGGAAACTCAGATACTGGGCAAACAGAAAGGCCAATGCTTGCTAAATCCCATCAGAAGCCCAGTTCCCTATTGACCCACAGCCAAGCTAGTGCTTCCCAAACTTTATTGATCCATATCCCATCCACATGCTCTTTGCTCATATGTGTGTACATACTACATTATTATTCGCTGAACATTTTTCCTTAAATCAACTCTTTTTATATAAACACATTTATTCAGAAGAAAAACTAAATTTATGATTTTTTGAAATTTCAGAGTTCTAGAGTAAGTTGGAGATTAGCATCCGTTGTCATTAGTGACCCAGTTTAAAAATGAGATACGATTAAAGACAAGAATGTTATTAAATGCATATTGTAAATGGTTGTTTGCAGGATTTTTTGAGCCTGAGGACTGCTCTTTCTTAATTCAGAAAGGAGGTTAGTAGCAGATGTGTAGGTGTTAAAAATGCTCAGGACCATACGTACTTGACCTAATCAGAAAGCTAGTCAGAGAACGGAGAAGACGATCACTTCCTCATTTTTTTTTTAATTGAAGTATAATTGCTTTACAATGTTGTGTTAGTTTCTGCGGTACAATGAAGTGAATCAGCTATATGTATACCTATATCCCCTCCCTCTTGGACCTCCCTCCCACGCCCCCTGCCATCCCACCCATCTAGGTTGTCACAGAGCACCGAGCTGAGCTTCCTATGCTTTATAGCAGGTTCCCACTAGCTAGCTATTTTACACATGGTAGTGTATAAATGTCAACCCTACTCTCCCAATTCGTCCCACCCTCCCCTTCCCCACCACGTCCACATGTCTGTTCTCTACATCTACGTCTCTATTCCTGTCCTGCAAATAGGTTCATCTGTACCATTTTTCTAGATTCCACATATATGCGTTAATATGCAATATTTGTTTTTCTCTTGCTGGCTTACTTCACTCTGTATGACAGACTCTAGGTCCATCCACATCTCTACAAATGACCCAATTTCATTCCTTTTTATGGCTAATATTCCTCTTACGTGATATGACTTCAGGTACCACGTGAATCAGTTGGGTACCACTGGGAGTATTTGCCTTGCAGTTTACTTTTAACCCTGTAGTAGTTTCCTGATGCTGCTTGAAGAGATGACCACAAACTCAGTGGCTTAAAACAACGTGAATTTATTATCTCACATTTCTTCAGGTTGGAAGTCTCAGATTAGTTTCACTGGGCGTTGGCAGGGCTGGTTCCTTCTACAGGCTCCAGGAGAAGAATTCATTTCTTTCCTTTGGGAGTATGTGCCTTTTCCACCTACATTCCTTGGTGTATGGTCCCTCCTTCCATCTTCAAAGCATCTTCTCTCTGACTTCCCGCCTCCCTGTTAGAAGGGCCCTGTGATTACACTGGGCTCACCATGATGATCCAGGATGATCTTCCCATCTCAAGATTCTTAACTTAATCACATCTTCAAAGTCCTTTTGCCATGTAGAGTAACACATCACAGCTTCTGGGGATGAGAATATGGACATCTCGGGGGGCCGTGATTCCACCTACCACAACCCCCGCCAATCTTGTCTTTCTTATATGGGTGCATTGGGGGAGGATATATGTAATACAAGAAAGCGTGAACGCTGATGTCCTCACTGGTGCAAGGGAATTCACATGTGTGCTTCGTTCCTCCCGTGTCAGATTTCCCCTGAGTCTCCTCTCTCTGAACTGGGTTTCCTCTCTCAAGCTGACCTTGTAGGACATCCCAGTCCAACAGGAGATTAGAAATATATACTTTGGTTTAGCCACACCTGGGTGTATCATCAGATGCTTCCAGCTTCCAAGAAAGCCCATCATGCCCCATCCTCTCACCCCGTTCTGAGCACAATTCCCACTTGAGCTTCTGGGCTTGCAGGGACCCGGGTGGAAGGGGCTGGATGAGGTGCGTTGTGTAACCCCACACAGCGGCGTCTCTGCCAGGTGTCTGGATCACGCTAATTACAGAGCCTGCCTGGCTTTAAGAAGCTGAGGTTTCTGACTCATCGCCCAGGGGGAAGGAGCTTTCATTTGCCTTTTTCTGTTCTGATCACTGCTTTTCTTGCCCCCACCCAAGGCCGTGACCCAGGACTTCTGCGACCAACCAAACCCTCCCTGGGAGGCAGCGTAAACCACAGTTCCAATCCAACTCTGCAATTAGGAGCCAAGAGGCTTGAGTAAGCTACTTAGACTCTTTAAACCTCGTGTCCTAGTCTGCAAAACCAGGGTAATGCTTATTCCATTGGTCTCCCCTTCACCCAATGTTTGTTGAGCACCTACTATGTGCCACACATTGGGCTAGGCACCAGAGACACAAAGATGTACCAGACAGAAGAGTCCCATGTGCTCACGGAGCTTACATTATAGTGGGGGAGAGGAGCAGACAATAGGCAAGAAAAAAGATAAATAAAATTACAAATTGGCATATAATCTGCGAAGGAAATACTGTCATGTAAAGAGAGCAACCTAGGCCATGTGGGACAGAGTCACTGATGAAATGACGTTTAAGCTAAGACCTGTATCAGGAGGGCTGAGGGCAGGAAGGACTGGGCAGCAGGGCCAGTGAGGATACACGGTTGTGAGGATTAAATAAGGTAACGCATATACAGGACCTGACACCACGTAGGGAACATCGTGCTTCCAGAGATACCCAGAACTCCGGTTTACAAAGCACCTTCACATGAATTGTATCATTTGATTCTCATGACCACTCACCAAATAGAGCAGACACTGGTGTGCCCAGTTTATTGGTGGGAAAGTGATGGGAAGAACGGTTAAGTAGAGCAAGGAGGCAAAGCCTTTTCCTTTGGTATCTCGGATCCCCAAAAGTCGCCTCCTTTGATCTACAGTGAATGCTTGCAAGACAGCACCTGGTGAGTTAGCTACTGCTGGGTAACAAATAGCCACAATGCATGGTGGCATACAACAATCAGTGTTCATTGGTCACGTGTTTGGGATCAGCTGGAGTTTGGATGGGCAGCCCTGCTGACCTTGGCTGGATGTGCTCACAGGTCTGGGTGTTGGCTGATAATGCCCTTGACTGAAGTGGCTGGGGCAACTCAACCTTGTTCATATGTCTCCTGTCCTGTATCAGACTGACTCAGGTATAGTCTCATATGATGGCAGAGATGCAGGAGAGCAAGTGGAAACATAAGGCCTCTTAAGGGCTAGGCTTGCAATTAAGATACCATTACTTCTCTGCCTTCTAGTGGCCAAGCAGTTTACAAATCTTACCCAGGTTCACAGGAGGGGAAATCAACTCCCTCCTTCAGTGAGAGGAATACAAGGATGAGGATGGGGAGGTGAGGGTGGGAGCAGATTGGGGCCATTGATGTAATCTATTACTGCAGGCTTCCAATTAGGGCCATGCAATAGAGAACAGTGTGTGTGTGTACATGTGTGTGTGAAACAGTTGAACCATTTAGGGCACAGATGGAATACTTGTGAAAGTGCAGATTTTAAACCTGTTAAATCTCTAAGGGCATGACCCAGAATCTGAATTTTATAAGCCTTTCAGTTTATTCTGATGATCACAAAAGTTTGCAAACCATTTTTAAGGGATCAGACCTATGTACAGATGGGTTTTCATTTTACATTTGGAGGTAAACACTGGAACAAGAAGTATATTATGTATAGACATGAATATGAATCTCTACTCCTCCCTCCAAAACATATGTGTCCAAAAATTATCCTGCTTCCAATGCATTTGCTTTACGGGCATCGACAGGCCAAGTGGCCAGGGAGTGAAATAGAAGGTAATACTACCACCTCCTAGTGGTGGTGTGTGGCAACACAACAGAGCAATAAAGCACCGTAGCAAAGACTTTTTTCTTTCACATACAATTCAGCCAAATACAAGACAGCTGATAAAAGCTAATGTGCGTTATTCCTCACTGCTTTACAGTTTAATCTATTACTACCAGACATGGCTATGTAGCTATTTTCATTGAGCTCAATTTATTAATTTTCAGCTCAGTTTTAAAATTTGTACTCTTGTTTTCAGCTAGTAGAATATTACAACATTGAGAGGGATTTACAGTTTGCAGCTGGATGTCAGTGTAGAATTTACTATTCTTGCATGAGAAGAAGAATATATTTTAAGTGCAAAACCACTTTGAAGGCATTTTGAATAATTGTATTATGAAAAGTACTTGTGAACGTTTTTTCTCAAAATTTTTCCTTGAAAGAGCTTCATATTATGTGTCAGGGTTTCTCACCGCTGCCACAATTGACACGGGGGGGCAGATAGTTTTCAGCTGTGGGGGGCCGTCCTGTGCACTGCAGGATGTTTAGCAGCATCCTGGCCTCCACCCACTAGATGCCAACTGCACCCCTCGAGTGTGACAACCCAAAATGTCTCTAGACATTGCCAGATGTCCCCTGGGGAGGGGCGGCAAAATTGCCCCCAGCTGGGAACCTCCACTGGTAGAGCTTTATATACCAGGAAATACGGTGATTGGCAACCATGAGGAGGCCACCAGGGTCCAGAGCAGGTCAGGCCACTGGGAGAGGAAACAGGGAGAAGCCAGTGCCAGCCCACCCCACCATGGCCCCTGGCCCATCTCTGAACAGCACAGGATGTTCCTGGTCCAAAGCTTAAACTGCATATTAGCTCAATATTTGTCATCAACTAGAACAAACAGAGACCGGAGGAACCAGGAAAGACTTGCCTCTCCGCGTTTGTAGAAGGACAACAGTGTAATTTCACGGGGGATTTGGACACATGTGAGGAAAGAGAGGTGTGACTTGACCTTGGCACAGGGTTCCCTTAAATAACAGCTTTTTTTTTTTTTCTTTTTTGCCAGGAGGGGAAGTCAAATTGCAATGACGTGCTGCTGCCTCGTCCAGAGATGAGTGCTGCTGGAGAGGAGAGCCCAGCCAGGAAAGCATCCACATGCCTAGTCTGACGCTGAGATGGTGATGGGGAACGGGGTGTAACAAGGTGGCCGCCATGCCTCTGTCCTCTTAGTTGTGCTTAGGTGTGCATTTTCCTGAAGCCCGCTTTCCTTCTTTGTTACCCTCTGTCTCCTGGGGTGGATGGTCTTTTGTCCTGAGAAAAAGGACCCTGAAAGGTCCCCAGACGTTCTCAGAGTAAGGTGTGATGTCTGGAAATATCTCACTAGGACCAATGAGACCTGCACGCCAGGGCTAACTCTTCCCGGTGAGCTGGCTGACTGCCTTCAAACCAGGTCTCAGCATTTTCCTGCTGTATGACCTCAGGCAAGCTGCTTGACTTCTCTGGGCCTCTGCTGCCTGTAAAATGGGAACAGCTGTGACAGCAACAGCAGGGGGCCTACACCCAGCGCTCGGTGAGGGCTATTCATCTTTTATTATCAAGTCACTGGGCCCAGCCCACCTACCAAGTAAGCGGCAAACTTGAGGATTAAAATTAGATCTTCTGACTCCAAATCTTGGGTTCTCAACCTTGCCACATGCTGGAATCACTTGGGAGGCTTCTGAAGGCTGGATCCTGCAGAGGTTGCCATCTCCTTGGTCTGGGGAGCAGCCAGGTGTGGAGATTGTTGAGGGTCTCCAGGTGATTCTAATGTGCCGCCTTATAACTCAGGTGAACGACACTCAGGCTCAGGCAGAAGCTGACCTCCCAGGGCTGGCTTCTCTCACTGAACATAATGTCCATCCACGTTGTAGCGTGCAACAGGATTTCCTTCTTCTTCGTGCCTGAATAATATCCCATCCTATGTACGTATCACGTTTTCTTTCTCCACTCATCTGTCATTTCTTTCTCCACATCATCTGATACCGCTTACATGAGGTATTTAAAGTGGTCAAATTCATAGGAACAGAAAGTAGAAGGATGGTTGCCAGGGGCTTGGGGAGGGGGGATGGGAGTTGCTGTTCAATGGGTTCAGCGTTTCAGTCCTGCAAGATGGAAAAGTTCTAGAGAGGCTGTGCAACATAGTCCTTATAAGTAATGGTATAGTTCCATACACTTAAACTTTGTTAAGAGGGTAATCTCATGTTATGTCATGAAAAAAATAAAATTTTTTACCACAACTTAAAAAAAAAAAAGACAGGCTCAAACGGGTGGTTCAGGGAAGTGCTGAAGGTTCCAGGGTGGGCAGAGGCTGAAAACAGGGGGACTGAATCAGAAGGGCTTCCTGGAGGAGGAGCCTCCAGGCTCTTCCAGGAAGAGGCGGAAAGTGTGGACCCAACATGCGGAGCAGCTGCTGGAGCAGAAGGCTTTCCCAAGGGATTAATGGGAGAGATGGGCTGATAGGAGTTCCAAGCCGGGATCTGGAGCCTTCAGTGTGAACTGCAGACAGCCAGCCTCGGAGAATTGCCTCCGCTTGTTAGCAAGGTGTGGCCTGCAGCCTCCCTGCCCCTGGCTGAGTTGACGCAGTAACCAGAGTGCTTATTTAAAGGATGGATGACTCAGCCTCCAGTTCCAGCCTCCGTTTTGCTTGGCTTGTTTTCTGGCAAAGGAGGCAGAGAGCCAGTGAGCAAAATGTGTGATTTGCCAGATTTTGCCAGCAGCTCAACTGATTTCAAATTCAGCCTAAATTTCTATCTCCTTGTACGTGAAAAAGTCTTTATAATTTGCTGGTGGGGAAGGGGTGGGGTAGGGGGCTGATTCTTAAAGTCTAGTCCAAGGACTTGCTGCCTTGGAATTCCCTGGGCAGCATGTTGAGAATACAGATTCCTGGGTCACACCCCAGACTTGTGGAGTGGGACCCTCAAGGGGTGGGGCCCTGGAATTGGCCATCTTATCGAGCTCTCCAGGGATTTGGACCAAACGATGTTGGTGGATCACAGCTGGGAGTATTTCATGGGATGCTTAACACTGAAAACCAGGCCAGACAGCCCAAATTAAGAGGTGGTCCTGGCCCATCCAACCTGAACTTCCTTTCTTCTCTGCTGGTTCTCTTCTTTGTCTCACTGAGCAGGATAAACAGACCTCAGAGGTGGTTTGGAAATGCAGTGACCTGCAGTCCAATCAAAAATGATAAATTTTAAAAAGAAAGGAAATCTCACTTCATGGTCTACGGGTTTTCAAAATACCTGTGAATCATGTTGACACGGATTGCTTTCTTTCTGGTCACCTAATATGCAGTTCCCCTTGCTTTGGTAGCAACACCCCAAATTCCTTTTGGAATCATCTCTCCCTCCCAGTGGGTGGGCAGGTCGATCCATCAGGGTGTCTGGTGGCACGTGACCCAAACCAAGTCAATCAACATTTCTCTCCTAGGCTTGTGAGGGTGGAAAACCCAGCCCTCAAGCAGCTGCATCTTATTCTCTCCATTAGCTCCTGTCCCTTTGATTATTCTCTGTGCCCCTTTCTGAGCATTCTCTAGCCTACAGCACAATTCTGTGGGCTACCCCAGGCCCCTCCCATAAACCCCCCTGCTGCTGAAATTCTGGTCCACTAGACAACTCTAGGAACTAAGGTTCTCTCTTTTTTTTTTTAAACAGATGCTAATATTTTGCCTTCTTTTCTTTTAAAATTATTTTTGGCTGCATTGGGTCTTTGTTGCTGTGCACGGGCTTTCTCTCGTTGCGGCGAGCGGGGGCTACTTCTCGTTGCGGTGCGCAGGCTTCTCATTGCGGTGGCTTCTCTTGTTGCGGAGCACGGGCTCTAGGCGCGCGGGCTTCAGTAGTTGTGGCTCACGAGCTTAGTTGCTCCGCAGCATGTGGGATCTTCCCGGACCAGGGCTCGAACCCACGTCCCCTGCATTGGCAGGTGGATTCTTAACCATTGCGCCACCAGGGAAGTCCCAGGCTCTCTCTTAATCTATGTCCGCATGCTGCTGCAGATTTCTGGAAAGCTTTGTCCTGTTTTGACTTGTCATGAGGAGAGGGGAGGAGCGGAGATGGGGCGGTAATGTGAGTCGTTTCTATGCTATACATTTTGCCACTTTCAATCCAGTCCCTCAGAAAAGCTTTACATTTTCATCACAGACAACTAAGGGTAAGTTGCTTCCAAAGTCTCATTGAGATCTGAGTCTTTTTTGACTTGCATTGGATTTTCAGCTTAAACTAATTGCCTCTAATCTACATCAATTCCAATTTGATGAAATGAAGTGAGGATGATAAAATCCACCTGCAAGGGCTTTTGTTTCTAAATGGAACTGAAGCTCTGGAGCAGAGAACACAGTCAAGGAAGAGCTTCTGACTCTAAGTTTAGAGAAGCAATTCCAGTTAAAAATTTTGACTCAAGACTCAAAATCAACTGAGAATCAATGTCTGGGAAGAAAGGACTGTGCTATACCTAAATATTAGCTAAAGTCTCGCTACACTGGCACCGTATTTCAAATATGTTGTTTGGTAGTTTTGTGACAATCGATTGGTTTCAACACCAAACATGACAAAAAGCAGGTTTATTTTCAGTTTCAGAAAGGTGGAGAATGGGCATTACTGCCACCTGGTGGCCAATTTTCCAAACTGTTCGTTCAGGTCTTGTAGGGATGAAATTTGTGACGTTGAAGGCAGGCAGTAAACCGCAAACATTCCAAAGCCTCAACATTTGGCTACTGACCTGGATATTATACATTTCTATATTCAATTACAATCCCAATCATAAACCAAAACAATTTGGTTTGGTCTGGTCAGATAAAATTTCCATCTTTTTTTTTTTTTTTTTTCCAAATCGGATATTCCCCAAAGAAGAGAAATCATTACAGTGATTCCTTTTGTGGTCATTCTACACTTCCTTCTGCCATGTTATTTTTTTCCCGGAGGAAGAAGGGTGTGTACATTTATTCTGGCTTCCTTAGTGGCATCGGGACAGAATAACTGGACCTTGGGGTCTGGGGCTGGTATGTGCATTGATGTTTCCCTGGAAAGGATTTGTTCTTCAGTTCCCCTGACTCTGGACATGACTTCCACAAACCCAGTCCCAGCTGCTGTCGTGTCACCCTGACCATTGCGATGGACTTGTAATTTGTCATCCTGGTTCCCCCCTACCCATCGCCCCCACCCCAGCCCATTTTCTACGTGGCAGCCAGAGTGACCACAGCCTCCACTCTGGTCCTGTCACCCATCGGGCCTGAAGGCTTCAATGGCTCTCTGTTACTCCCAAGATGATGACCAAACTTCCTAACATGGACAACAGTCTCTAGCAGTGTCCCAGGTGCTGTTGTTGCCTCATAAACAAACCCCAAACATAGTGGCTTAAAATAACTTATTTTGCCTACAGTTTTGTGGGTCCAGATCTGGGTAGGACTCAGTTGGGCTATTTGTCTGCTCCACGTGGCTTCAGCTGGGGCATTTGCAATTCAGGATCTGCTCCAAAGACGGTTTCTTCACTCACGGGTCTGCCATCTTAGTGCTCCCTGGCCTGTCTCTTTCTTTCTCCCTCTCTCCATGTGGCATCTTGTCCTCCAGGGTCTCATGGCCTGGGCTTCCCACAGCCTGGTAATCTCAGGGCGGCTGCACTTCTTACGTGGTGGCTGGTGTCCAAGAGGCAGGAAGTAGAAGCCGCCTGGCCGGCTCCCAGAACTGGCCCAGCATTGCTTTCATTGTATTCTATTGGTCAAAGCAATCATAGATCTCCCCAGAATCAAGGAGGTGGAGAGAGAGACTCCACCTCCAGGCAGGGGAGAGAGGCAAGTGGCCTGGGAGGTACTAGGAGGTCTAGCCTCCTCCCACAGGCCCCAAACCAGACTGTCCAGAACCACCTGCCTCTTGCAAATGTCCTTCCCTGTGTACTTAACCTGGTGAGTTCTACCCATTCTGCAGATCTCAGCTAAATCAGGATTTCTAGAGGGTAGTCTCACCTGACCCTACGTGGACTCTAAGAGTCCATGATCCATTGTTTTGTCCCCCCACTGCTTATTTTGAAAGTTTTCAACCTGCAGAAATGTTGCAAGAATAACATTACTTAGAGTCACTGACTATTAACATTTTTGTCACATTTGCTTTTATCTTTCTCTTTGTATGTGTGTATGTGTATAAATATTTTATGAGCCATTTGCGTGTCAGCTGCAGACATCAAGACACTTTGCCTCCAAGGACGTCGGCAGTATCTCCTAAGAACAAGACTGTCCTCCCACGTAAGCCCAATGCGATGAATACGATGATCACTTTCAGGTGATTTAACACTATTATCCATAGAGTTCACCAAGGTCCAAATAATATCCTCTAAATCCAGGATCCACTGTGGGTCATGCATTGCATTTCATTGTCCTGTGGGATCCGCTCTTACACCCAAATCCTTTTCCTTCAGAGGACTTTCCCCATGTGCATTAAGTTTCTTGGTCAGGCACAAGTCCTTCCCCCAGGCACTCTCATGCCTTTCTCTTTATCATCCCTCAGCTTAAGTGCTTCCTCGTCCAGGAAGCTCTTCTTAACCAGCCTGTCTCACATAACCCCACTGCCCCCATCATGCCCCATCATATCTCCCTCCTTATTTTCATATGGACCACATCACATTGCTCCCTGAAAATCTCATGTGTGTACTTTCCATTTGTCTCCTGTGCCCCCCACTAGGTCAGCTCCAAGAGGGCAGAGACAGTGATAAGCCTTGTTCTCCATGTTAGCACCTGGCACGGTGTGTGGAATCTGGTAGATCCCTTGATGAATGAACACATGAATATTTCACTGTGAAATTGTAACCAATGGGTGAAAATAGAGTTTTGGGTTGCCGGGGCTGATGTCTTTACCAAACTTTTACCATGTCGTAAACCTCTTAACACAGCTGCTAAGAATTTCTCCTGTGACTTGGGCTACAATCCAGCCTACCTAAGCTTGGCCTCTGTTTCGCTCAGACGAATAACCCCTGCCCACAAATTTACCAAATTGCATTTATACAGAGACTATGTGGCCTGAAACAGGGCCCTCAATCTTACTTCTTAAACTACCCCAAATATCTCTGCTTTCTGCACATGGGTCCCAGTCTGTGAGCAAGACATGGGTGAGTATCCCCAGGCTAAGGGATAATTTTTTTTCATGGAGAGAGAAGTGGTAGATAAGTACAATTAGCTCAAAAGGAACTGACCTCAAGCTGTGGAGGTGATGGGGGCAATTTGTGGGTAGTTCACACTCCCCATGATCCTTACCACCATGTGTGGTTTCCATGGTGGCAGAGTTTGCCATGGCCAGAATTGGCCGTTTGCTATCTTTACAGAACCAGCTGTGCTGCATCTGTATCCTTCCTTCACAGGCACTCTGGACATCCATCCCACAGATTACTCAGATCTTTAGGAACCCCCCAAAGCTCAATACTCTCTTTAATGTAAATAGTTAAAACTCTGTATGGCAAAAATCAAATATGGTCTGCCTTTTGTACTATCTTGGCCCAAATTCCATCCGAACCTGTCCAACTGCATTTAATATATTCCTCTACAGCCAAAATCCAGGGAAACATAATTGGGTTAGAAATCGTTTTAAATAAATCTTGAGTGTAGAAATATTTTCTTCATACATCAGACGTCACTTCCCTCTGTCAAAGTAAGGAAAAGAAACTTCAGGTGTCTTTGCCCCTGTGGTCAGTCATAGCATCTACAGATATGTTTTCTGATATCATCTTTATTGATCCAACTTACTGCAATCTTTAAGGTGTTTTATTTCACTGGCATTGACAAACAGTTGTCCATCTTGTTACTGAACTGAACTCGGGTTCACTTGCCAGACACACAGCAAAGCCAATCTACCGACACCAGGTTGTGGTGCATTGCACAGTGCCAAGCAAGAAGAACAGGCAGCTTATGCTCAAAAGACCTAAGCTCTTCGATGGCTTTTAGTGAAGGATTTTTAAAGGCAACGTTAGGGGTGAGGGTTGCAGGGTACATGATCAGCTCATGGATGTTCTTCTGATTAGTCGGTGGTGAGGTAACAGGGAGGTGTTTGGGCAATCTTAACCATCAGCCTTCTGACTCCAACCAATCTGGGGTCTACGTGCTTGTGGTCAGCAATTTCTATCCAGTGAGGCCCTGGTTTCTGTAAAACAACTCAAGGATATGTGTCTGATTGTTATCTATATCCCTTGAGGAGGAACTGGGGTCCTGTGACTCTGTTTTATGGCTGACCTATCGTTTAAACTATCATTACTTTTCTTGCTGGACTGCTTTTCCTTTGTTTCTGCATTCCCTTACTTCTCTAATTAGTACCTGCTTGAGTCTGCTCTTTGGATCCTGGGGAAGGCCTAGGAGACTGAAGCCTTTCTCCTACAAACAAGAAACAGGGGACACAGAGGGATCTGCCACCAGGAAGGCCCTGCAGGGTCCTGCTCGCTTTCAATCTCACAAAACCCTGGCCCTAGTTTTAAAATTATAAGAAATTTTCCTTTCAAAGAAATTTGAGAAAAACATCCTGGTATATGGATGATTAATTCATTGTCTATGTATAAGAGTTGTTGCTTGTTGACCAGTGATGGTTTGAGTTTTAACTAATGTTTGTTCTTTTCCACCATCTAAATAGCTAATCTATTAAGCTCTCCCACCACCCATCGTAATTCCTGTGGTCTCTGTCGTCTCAGACTTTGCTTGTGCATTTGGAGGATTAGATCCCAGTGGGTGGGACTCTTTACCCCAACACAGTTCTACCACCCATAGTTCACATTGTAAAGGAAGAAAACTTCCTCTTCCCTTCTAGGGGCTATGAATGGAGCCTGTGAATTAAACTGACAAAAGACAGATTAACAGGAGAAAAGGAATACAAATTTTAATATTTTTACATGCACAGAGGTTTCAGAGAAAACATGTGAAACCCCAAAGAAGTGGTTAGACCTGGAGGGCTTTAACAAAGGGCGATTAAATTATGGGGAAGTGACAAAGGAAAGGGATTTGGGGCTCCTAGAGGTGGTAAATTGTGGGAAGTTGACTAGGAAATATATAGCAGATAAAGGTTTGCTTAATAGGGTTTGTTATGCAGATTCATCTCAGGTCTTCCAGGTACTGGAGAGGGAAACCCCTTTACAGAGGGAAATTTATGTCACCTTTACAAGTGGAAATTTATGCCTTGATTTTAGGCAGAAAGGGGGAGTGAAGCGAGCTCTTCCTGTGTCTTTGGTTTTCTCAAATGCGTTCAGCTCAACATAATCCTTACGCCAAAGTGGCATTTTTTTTTAATTTATTTATTTTATTTATGGCTGTGTTGGGTCTTCGTTTCTGTGCGAGGGCTTTCTCTAGTTGCGGCAAGCGGGGGCCACTCTTCATCGCAGTGCGTGGACCTCTCACTATCGCGGCCTCTCTTGTTGCGGAGCACAGGCTCCAGACGCGCAGGCTCAGTAATTGTGGCTCACGGGCCTACTTGCTCCGCGGCATGTGGGATCTTCCCAGACCAGGGCTCAAACCCGTGTCCCCTGCATTGGCAGGCAGACTCAACCACTGCGCCACCAGGGAAGCCCACCAAAGTGGCATATTTTGTGGTGGCATGTTTTGATCCCTTTCAACACGGATAAAAAAAATCAAATAGCCACATCCTCCCCGAGAAAATCTCAGGAGGCTGAAAAGTAGGAACTGACTGAATTAGATTTGTCTGCATTATAGGACTCCTGATTTTTAAAATTCAATGATTTAACTCTATCCTCTGGATTTGTGGTAACAGGTAATGTAAGTCTATCGCTGAGCATTTGCCACTTCAGCTGTGTCAAAGGAAAATAAGATGGAGTAAGTATTGCTAAGAGAGCTCTCTGAAAAGGAGCCAGGAGGCTGTTGAGGAAGTGGGACTCACGCACGTCTCATTCCGGGTGGAATCTGACCTTTGACCACTTAGTATCTTAACGCGGGCATCCAGAACATCTGCACAATGTTCCAGAAGCTCAAGATACCTATTAGACCCTTACCCTAAATAACTCGTTTCAGCCTATCCCTTAAAGACAAATATTTCCTTTTTGCGTCAGTCATAATTCTCGCCAGACAATAATCTAGTGGCTTTTGCCTTTATAAGCCCCTGACTCCCTCTTCCCCAGAACAGTCTTTTGGTTTTACCTGAATCTGTGACTCCCGAATTGCAATTCTTAGGACCCCAAATAAGGCTCTTTGTTCTCTGAAGCCTCGATACCGATTATTCTTCAACAGCTGCCGTCTACCAGTTAAAGCCACCATCTGATTTCACGGCGTCGGGCACATCTCACTGACAGAAGACATTGTGAAATGAGTGGCAGAGGCTTTGCATCTTCCATGTTGGGGGCATAAAACCACCCCCGGCCAACATGAGTGTCTAGGAACACACAGGAGGCCCCACCTCCGCAGCATATGGGGTAAGGGCCACGTGTCCACGTTTTGACCAAATCGTGGTCCCAGGGAAGAGTGCTTGTGTTAGTTTCCCTAGGGCTGTTGTAACAAATTACCACAAACTTGGTGGCTCAGAACAACAGAACTGTATTTTCTCATAGCTCTAGAGACGTCTGAAATCCAGGTGTTGGCCGGGCTGTGCTCCCTCCAGAGGCTCTTCCAGCTTCTGGTGGCTCCGGTGTTCCTTGGCTTGTGGCTGCATCACTCCAATCTCTGCCTCCATCTCCATATTGGAAACGTGTTCACGTTATGATTTTTAGAAGAATTTTCTTCTATCTCCATGGCCACCTCTGAGTGACATGCCATCTCCTGCTGACCCTTTGGCCCAGTAAATTAGCAGTTACCTCGGAAACAAGGTATTTCTAATTTACCCATCCCCAGCAAAGGTTTTATGTTTTCGCTTTCTACCATTTACTAATAAAGGACTTGCTTCATCCTAGGTATTCTATGTTACATCGTTAACTCCTTACAGTGACCCTGAATCAGGGCTCTTGAGCTCAGGCAGCAGAACCAGTTAAACAAGGAAAGAGAGGGAGAAAGAGGCAGAAGGAAGGAGTCAGCACTGCATTCTACACATTGAGAAAAAGGAGGCTCAGAGAGATGCCGACCTCACAGTAAGTGTTGGAACTGGCTTTCAGACTCAGGGTCTGTCTGTGAATTCCTTATCCCACGAGAACAACATATGAGACATTCAGTGTCCAGGACAGTTGGACAAGCTACCGCCCTGATACTCAGCTCCCGGGGTGAGGATGCGCCTCCTCTGTGTGGGGGCCCTGGGGTCTTGGTGAGGAAGCCACCAAAACTACAGAACTTGGAACTGATTAGAGGGGCTAGACTTGGCCCAGTGTGGGAGAGCTGGTGGAGAAGCCTATGCAAACTGTTCCCTCTGGGTCTAGTGTTGAGCCTGGAGTCGCGCGAGGTCAGCCAGGTGGCCGTCAGGAAGGAAGGAAGGAAGCGGACAAGAGCAAGTACAAACTGGAAGCACGTCTGTGTGTGACTATCTCCAGCCTCGAAGCCACAGGAAACATGGCCTATAGGAAAGGCACAGAGCAGCAAACAGAGGTGCCCTTCACTTCGCCAGGCACTTGGCAGGAGCTGTGGGTCTGTGAGCCAGCAGAGCATGGAAGCCTCCACGCTCTGATGCCCTGTATCTATCTTCAGAACATAAAACACAGAACTGATGTTTCGCTTCTGCTCCAAATTGCATGCAGTGTCTCGTGACCAACGCTAAACTTGAACCAGCCAGGGAAGGACATCCTGGGAAAGGTAGTTCCAGCTTAGCGACATGGACATCATCCAAAGCCACTACACCTACCCTGAGTGTCAAGAGTAGCGGAGTATACCTCTCACTGACCAAAAATGCCAGAGGTTTGCTTTCTTGTTCACCTTGCAGCTTTGACACATGCCCTAGGATAAGCCAATCTGATGTCTGGGTTTTGATTCTGGAACCACAAGGCAGCAAGGACAGTGGGGAAGGCTTTCTGTTCTGCCCATTGTCCCCATGAGGCCGCACAGCCTGTGTGTACAGCCGGAACCCAGGACCAGGGTGCCGTGTGTGAACGGGCTGGGTCTCTGTGACTCGGGCAAGCCAACCAAGCTCCCTGGACCTGTTTCCACATCTTTAGAATGGGCAGAAAATATCTTAACATATCATTATGGGGTATAAATTGCATAAACTGTCCCAGGTTTGAATCCTCATGGGAATTTGTTGCAAAGTATCTTTTTTCCCCCTTTCCTGTTTTCCAAGCCAGAGTCTCTCGGCTCCCTGCTGATTCCAGGAACCGCCCCACAGCCTTTTCTCAATATATTCAATTTTAGCTCATCAATCAAGAGTTTGGTTCTGTTGCTTAAAGGAGGCATAAAGGTTTCCCACCAAAAGCGCATGAAACGTTTCCTGGGTGGAGGTGGGGGGTTCACCTTGTACTATGTAACTGTACAGTCCTGGGTCTTGTTCTCAGGCCAGTTCTCTTCTGGTGTCCCTGATAGTTAACAGTTGAAGATCTTGCTCCTGCCCCTCCAAAAGGCAAGAAACATTAATGCTTTCTGGGCCACCAGCTGTGAGATGCTTGCTTGCTATCAGCATTCCTCCTCATTCTACTATTGTGAAGAGCTCTTTTGCTTAAGACTTGTGTACCTACCAACATTCCAGAAGATCTGCTGGTTGGGATGCAGTTTCGCTCTGCTGATGCACACCGAAGTCTTGTTGTGGCGTCAAGGCTTTGGGCTTCGCTTAGCGAGTGAATGGCTAGTTGACGGCAGCCCACGGGTGCAGGTGTCCTCAAGTGAAGCCTCGTCCTGTGCTGCAGAACACGCTCCACGGCTCCGAGCCTGAAACAGGGCCTCACAGAGGGCGGCTCATCTCTGCAAATTCAGCTCAGAATTTGGCTCTTTCAGTCATAGTGTTTTAAAAGGTAGACACAGGAGACTGAAAAATAACATCTTCATTGATGACTGAAGATGTGACAGCATTCACAAAATGCCAAGGAAAGCCATTCCTGTTCAATTTTTTAAATCTCAGAGCTTCTGAGGCCTGAACTTTCACTATATACCAGAAAAGAATGCCTCTCTTGAACAGACGTTCACACTAACAGTTATTTTTCTGTTTTCTCAGTGTCCTAGTATTACTTATCCACGGTTTGTCCCGTCAGGGCCTGACTTACACTTACCCAGTCTGCTCACCTGTCAAGTTTCTTGGGCTACTTGTAGGAGCCACAGCTCACATCAGTGTTCCCTCAGACAGAGGTAAGCAGGACATCTATGGGAGCCCCTTAGTGTTATGTTGTAAGTAATGATGGTAGCCAGGAAATAAGCAAAGGGTCTCATTAGGGAATCAGCAAATTAAAGCCTTAAATCTAAGGCAGACAACTCCATTTTCCTCAACTGAAATAGCAGGTTGGGTAATTTTTTATTTTACAAGAGATACTGTATTATTTGTGTACACAGCACACAACGTTTAACTAGTTTTATTATGTATGTAAGTGTACAAACCGATTTCGGGAAAACCTAGACTATTTCCCTAAATGATTGACATGGCCTAAAAAAAAGGGGGGGAGTAGGGAGGGGCACAAATTAATAGCCCTTAGAATTTGAACAGAATGGGAAGACATCTATTTTCATAAAATCTTGGTGGAGATGCACCCCAAGGATGATCTGGCCTCAGTAAAGAGCTGAATTCTCCCGTACCTATACTGACCACAAGCAGGTCACCAAAAGCTGATTTTCAAGAGAGGAAATGGTGGTTGCTTACATCCTAGGGCTTCTGATAGAAGCAGTAGCTCCACAGTCACCAAACGTATTGTACCTAACACAGCTTAGTGACATGGGTCCATGATAGTGTATTTCTTAGAACATATCCATTGGAAGTATTTATTGAATGCAAATCAGAAATTCATGAAACTACAGGCCACTTACAACATAGGGAAGAGGACTGTCCCCGTATAAAGGGTTCACAATCTGAACTGGCCCTTTAAGACATCGAATAGTGTTAGAGAAACATTGTAAACAACTGAAGTATGAAAAAACAAAATGTAGTACAATATATAATTATCAAATACTTTTCATACTTTTAGGTAAGATTTTCAGAAAACCCAGGAACAGATTTTATATCACAAAATGGTCCATATCGCCCAAAAATGTCTTTTGACTGGACAGTAAAATAATATTTGTTGGAAGCTAAAAACTTAGATATAGTACAGGCCATTGGGAGTGGAAAAGCTTTAATTTCTCCAATTTTCTTCCAGATCAGCTTATTATTAGGGTTCTCATGGCACAGGAAGAGGTGGTAGCTTTCCACGGGGGCACACTTGGGATTGATTTTGGTTATGTTCCAAGTCAGGGCAATGCCCCTGGGTCTCAGCACCCGTTTTACTCTGAGCTCAGGCTTCTGGGGAGGAAGTGTGTCTCGGATTTTGTCTACCAGTTCGGGTAATAGTGGTGGTGGTTCTGGGAGAGGTGGCAGGTGCTCAAAGGACTCAAGAACCTAAAACACATTTATAAAAAGTTTAGCAAGCTGAATCGGTGGGGTCTGATTTTTTTTAAGTGGTCAACTGCAGTTCTACAATATATATTTCCCATTCCTCAATCCATTTATCAAAATCGTAAGAACAAAAGGATGCTTCAAGGACACGTGAGGCTGGATCCAGTTTCTTTCAAGCATAAGCTTCTTTTAGAGTTAAGATCTCTACACTCTGGAATATCACTAATCCAGAATGGGTTAGGTTCCAGACATTCTGGAGAAATATTCCATCTCATTTCCAAACCTGTGTTCCCAAACATGAAAAGTGTGAGTGTAGGAGAACACCCATTTCCATCCACCTTCATCAACAATGGTTATTACTCTTAAAAATCTTTTCCAATTTGTTGTTGGCCTAAAAAAATGTAGTTGTTTTAATTCTGTAGCTTCTGGAAAATTCAATTAAATTAGTTTAATTGAGTAAATAAGTAGACTCACAATAGCACATTTAAAAAAGCATATTAAAGTGCTTTCTAAGATGAAATGTAAACCAAATGTTTCTTTATGAGTAAAATGGGTACTTCCACTCAATTTGGAATGAATATCCCTTACAGAACATTTCATATCAGTACCTGGGCTGCATTTTGTGCCACTGGGGTTGTCTCTTTTGAGATTGAAATAGCTTTCGTAGGTAACTCAAGCGTGGATACTGGACTTTCTGTGAACAACAGAAGGTTTAAAAGTAATATGTATCTGCAATAATCAATCCCATAGCCTTTAGAGCAAACAGTAGTTTACATCTTGGATAGTAATTAAATGTGAACTAAAATTATAAAACTGTGAAATAAGAAGACAACTTTTGATATGCAAATGTATCAAATATAGAGAATTTTTCTTTAATCTGACAAAAATTCCTCACTTAAGGTAAACACTAATGTCATGATGCAACTGGGAACTAGGAAAAATTACCCATGGGAGAGGGAATTCCCGCTTAGCAGTCTCAGAGGCAGATTTTGCTCTGTTAGGTCAACAAGGATGTTTGCAAACACAGAACTGTTTACAATCCTGTAAGAGTGTGTAATACCAACAAGGCCTGGGAATTCAAACTAAAACTCATGCAGGCTGGGGTTGGAGGTATCTCATGGTAGCCTAGAGGGAATTAGACATCAATTGTGGACTGTTGAAAGGGAGGGGGAGGGAGGAGAGACAGAAGAGAGAATGGAAGAGAGAGAGATGGTTAGAAGAAGAAAAGGAGGAAAATAGAGAAAATGTGGGTGTGAGGGAGAGAAAGAAGGTTTAGTAGGCGCAAGAATGGTTTGAGGACAACTGGGGAAAGTATCATGGGGGTGGTAAGAAAAGGGGCTCCATGTTGGAAAGTAACAGGGCCAGACAGCTAAAAATTTCCGAAGTTTGAACATATCTAACAAGCAGCAAAAATCATTTTTAATCCACTGTGTGTGCAGTGATATAACTGTTTAACATACTTTATGAATCTCCCCCAATAAAATTTTTTATTTGTATTTTTCTTTTAACTGACAAGGATAATTAAATTCTGCACTGTGTTTCAAAGATAACTTATTAATCGCTTTATTTACGGGTGTCAAAAAACATTTTTGTAAAGGTAATGATTTTACGCTTTTAATTGTAAGAGAATCGATGCATGAGAGATTGGTTCAAGATGGCAGAGTAGAAGGATGTGTGCTCACTCCCTCTTGCGAGAGCAGTGGAATCACAACTAACTGCTGAACACTCATCGACAGAAAGACACTGGAACTCACCAAAAAAGATACCCCACATCCAAAGACAAAGGAGAAGCCACAATGAGACGGTAGGAGGGGCGCAATCACAATAAAATCAAATCTCATAACCACTGGGTGGGTGACTCACAAACTGGAGAACAATTATACCACAGGAGACCACCCACTGGAGTGAAGGTTCTGAGCCCCACGTCAGGCTTCCCAACCTGGGGGTCCTGCAATGGGAGGAGGAATTCCTAGAGAATCAGACTTTGAAGGCTAGTGGGATTTGATTGCAGAACTTCAACAGGACTGGGGGAAACAGAGACTCCCCTCTTGGAGGGCACACACAAAGTAGTGTGCACATCAGGACCCAGGGGAAGGAGCAGTGACCCCACAGAAGACTGAACTAGACCTACCTGCTAGCGTTGAAGGGTCTCCTGGAGAGGCAGGGGGTGGCTGTGGCTCACCGTGGGGACAAGGACACTGGCAGCAGAAGTTCTGGGAAATACTCCTTGGCATGAGCCCTCCCAGAGTCCACCATTAGCCCCATCAAAGAGCCGGGTAGGCTCCAGTGCTGGGTTGTCTCAGGCCAAACAACCAACAGTGAGGAAACCCGGCCCCACCCATCAGCAGACAAGCAGATTAAAGTTTTACTGAGCTCTGCCCACCAGAGCAACACCCAGCTCTACCCACCACCAGTCCCTTCCATCAGGAAGCTTGCACAAGCCTCTTAGATAGCCTCATCCACCAGAGGGCAGACAGCAGAAGAAAGAAGAATTACAATTCAGCAGCCTGTGGAACGAAAACCATATTCACAGAAAGACAGACAAAACGAAAAGGCAGAGGACTAGGTACCAGATGAAGAAACAAGATAAAACCCCAGAAAAACAACTAAATGAAGTGGAGATAGGCAACCTTCCAGAAAAAGAATTCAGAATAATGATAGTGAAGATGATCCAGGACCTCGGAAAAAGAACGGAGGCAAAGATCGAGAAGATGCAAGAAATGTTTAATAAAGACCTAGAAGAATTAAAGAACAAACAAACAGAGATGAACAATACAATAAGTGAAATGAAAAATAAACTAGAAAGAATCAATAGCATAATAACTGAGGCAGAAGAACAGATAAGTGACCTGGGAGATGAATGGTGGAATTCACTGCCATGGAACAAAATAAAGAAAAAAGAATGAAAAGAAATGAAGACAGCCTAAGAGACCTCTGGGACAACATTAAATGCACCAACATTCGCATTATAGGGGTCCCAGAAGGAGAAGACAGAAAGGACCCGAGAAACTGTTTGAAAAGATTACATTCGAAAACTTCCCTAACATGGGAAAGGAAATAGCCACCCAAGTCCAGGAAGCACAGAGAGTCCCAGGCAGGATAGACCCAAGGAGAAACATGCTGAGACACACAGTAATCAAACTGACAAAAATTAAAGACAAAGAAAAATTATTGAAAGCAACAAGGGAAAAATGACAAATAACATACAAGGGAACTCCCATAAGGTTAACAGCTGATTTCTCAGCAGAAACTCTACAAGCCAGAAGGGAGTGGCAGGATATATTTAAAGTGATGAAAGGGAAGAACCTACAACCAAGATTACTCTACCCGGCTAGGATCTCTTTCAGATTCGATGGAGAAATCAAAAGCTTTACAGACAAGCAAAAAGCTAAGAGAATTCAGCACCACCAAACCAGCTCTACAACAAATGCTAAAGGAACTTCTCTAAGTGGGAAACACAAGAGAAGAAAAGGACCTACAAAAACAAACCCATAACAATAAAGAAAATGGTAATAGGAACATACATATCAATAATTACCTTAAACGTGAATGGATTAAATGCTCCAACCAAAAGACACAGGCTCACTGAATGGATACAAAAACAAGACCCATATATATGCTGTCTACAAGAGACCCACTTCAGACCTAGGGACACATACAGACTGAAAGTGAGGGGATGGAAAAAGATATTCCATGCAAATGGAAATCAAAAGAAAGCTGGAGCAGCAATACTCATATCAGATAAAACAGACTTTAAAATAAAGAATGTTACAAGAGACAAGGAAGGACACGACATAACGATCAAGGGATTAATCCAAGAAGAAGATATAACAATTATAAATATATATGCACCCAACATAGGAGCACCTCAATACATAAGGCAACTGCTAACACCTATAAAAGAGGAAATTGACAGTAACACAATAATAGTGAGGGACTTTAACACCTCACTTACACCAATGGACAGATAATCCAGACAGAAAATTAATAAGGAAACACAAGCTTTACATGACACATTAGACCAGATAGATTTAATTGATATTTATAGGACATTCCATCCAAAAATAGCAGATTACACTTTCTTCTCAAGTGCACACGGAACATTCTCCAGGATAGATCACATCTTGGGTCACAAATCAAGGCTCGGTAAATTTAAGAAAACTGAAATCATATCAAACATCTTTTCCAACCACAATGCTTTGAGATTAGAAATAAATTACAGGGAAAAAAACGTAAAATAACACAAACACATGGAGGCTAAACAATACGTTACTAAATAACCAAGAGATCACTGAAGAAATCAAAGAGGAAATCAAAAAATACCTAGAGACAAATGACAATGAAAACACGACGATCCAAAACCTATGGGATGCAGCAAAAGCAGTTCTAAGAGGGAAGTTTACAGCAATACAATCCTACCTCAAGAAACAAGAAAAATCTCAAACAATCTAACCTTACACCTAAAGGAACTAGAGAAAGAAGAACAAACAAAACACAAAATTAGTAGAAGGAAAGAAATCATAAAGATCAGAGCAGAAATAAATGAAATAGAAACAAAGAAAACAATAGCAAAGATCAATAAAACTAAAAGCTGGTTCTTTGAGAAGATAAATAAAATTGATAAACCTTTAGCCAGACTCAACAAGAAAAAGAGGGAGAGGACTCAAATCAATAAAATTAGAAATGAAAAAGGAGAAGTTACAACGGACATCGCAGAAATATAAAGCATCATAAGCGACTATTACAAGCAACTCTATGCCAATAAAATGGACAACGTGGAAGAAATGGACAAATTCTTAGAAAGATATAACCTTCCACAACCGAACCAGGAAGACATAGAAAATATGAACAGACCAATCACAAGTAATGAAATTGAAACTGTGATTAAAACTCTTCCAACAAACCAAAGTCCAGGACTGTCCAGGACCAGATGGCTTCACAGGTGAATTCTATCCAACATTTAGAGAAGAGCTAAGACCCATCCTTCTCAAACTCTTCCAAAAAACTGCAGGGGAAGGAACACCCCCAAACTCATTCTACAAGGCCACCATCACCCTGATACCAAAACCAGAGATACTACAAAAAAGGAAAATTACAGACCAATATCACTGATGAACACAGATGCAAAAATCCTCAACAAAACACTAGCAAACAGAATCCAACAACAAATTAAAAGGATCATACACCATGATCAAGTGGGATTTATCGCAGGGATGCAAGGATTCTTCAATATAGGCATATCAACCAGTGTGATACACCATATTAACAAATTGAATAAAAACCATATGATCTCAATAGATGCAGAAAAAGCTTTTGACAAAATTCAACACCCATTTATGATAAAAACTCTCCAGAAAGTGGGCATAGAAGGAAACTCAACATAATAAAGGCCATATACAACAAACCCACAGCAAACGTCATTCTCAGTGGTGAAAAACTGAAAGCATTTCCTCTAAGATGAGGAACAAGAAATGTATGTCCACTCTCGCCACTATTATTCAACATAGTTTTGGAAGTCCTAGACACAGCAATCAGAGAAGAAAAATAAATAAAAGGAATACAAATTGGAAGAATAAAGTAAAACTGTCACTGCCTGCAGATGACATGATACTAACATAGAGAATCCTAACGATGCCACCAGAAAACTACTAGAGCTAATCAATGAATTTGGTAAAGTTGCAGGATACAAAATTAATGCAAAGAAATCTCTTGCATTCCTATACACTAACAACAAGAGATCAGAAAGAGAAATTAAGGAAACAATCCCGTTCACCATTGCAACAAAAAGGATAAAATACCTAGGAATAAACCTACCTAAGGAGGTAAAAGACCTGTACTCAGAAAACTATAAGACACTGATGAAAGAAATCAAAGATGACACAAACAGATGGAGAGCTATATACCATGTGCTTGGATTGGAAGAATCAATAGTGTGAAAATGACTATACTACTCAAAGCAATCTACAGAATCAATGCAATCCCTATCAAATTACCAGTGACATTTTTTACAGAACTAGAACAAAATATATTAAAATGTGTATGGAGACACAAAGGACCCTGAATAGCCAAAGCAGTCTTGAGGGAATAAAATGTAGCAGGAGGAATCAGACTCCCTGACTTCAGATTATACTACAAAGCTACAGTAATCAAGACAATATGGTACTGGTACAAAAACAGAAATATAGTTCAATGGAACAGGATAGAAAGCCCAGAGATAAACCCACGCACCTATGGTCAACTAATCTATGACAAGGAGGCAAGGATATACAACTGAGAAAAGACAGCCTCTTCAATAAGTGGTGCTGGGAAAACTGGACAGCTACACGTAAAAGAATGAAATTAGAACACTGCCTAACACCATACACAAAAATAAACTCAAAATGGATTAAAGACCTAAATGTAAGACTGGACACTATAAAACTCTTAGAGGAAAACATGGGAAGAACACTCTTTGACATAAATCACAGCAAGATCTTTTTTGACCCACTTCCTAGAGTAATGGAAATAAAAACAAAAATAAACAAATGGGACCTAATGAAACTTAAAAGCTTTTGCACAGCAAAGGGAACTATAAACAAAATGAAAAGACAACCCTCAGAGTAGGAGAAAATATTTGAAAACAAACCAACGGACGAAGGATTAATCTCCAAAATATATAAACAGCTCATGCAGCTCAATGTTAAAAAAACAAACAACCCAATAAAAAAATGGGCAGAAGACCTAAATAGACATCTCTTCAAAGAAGACATACAGATGGCCAAGAGGCACATGAAAAGCTGCTCAACATCACTAATCATTAGAGAAATGCAAATCAAAACTACAGTGAGGTATCACCTCCACCAGTTAGAATGGGCATCATCAGAAAATCTACAAACAACAAATGCTGGAGAGGGTGTGGAGAAAAGGGAACCCTCTTGCACTGTTGGTGGGAATGTAAATTGATAGAGCCACTATGGAGAACAATATGGAGGTTCCTTAAAAAACTAAAAATAGAATTACCATATGACCCAGCAATCCCACTACTGGGCATATACCCAGAGAAAACCATAAGTCAAAAAGAAACATGCACCCCAATGTTCATTGCAGCACTATTTACAATAGCCAGGTCACAGAAGCAACCTAAATGCCCATCAACAGATGAATGGATAAAGAAGATGTGGTACATATATACAATGGAATATTACTCAGCCATAAAAAGGAATGAAATTGGGTCATTTGTAGAGACATGGATGGACCTAGAGACTGTCATACAGAGTGAAGTAAGTCAGAAAGAGAAAAACAAATATCATATATTAACGCATATATGTGGAATCTAGAAAAATGGTACAGATGAACCTGTTTGCAAGACAGAAATAGAGACACAGATGTAGAGAACAAACCTATGGACACCACGGGGGGAAAGTGGGGGGGGGGCTGGTGGGATGAACTGGGAGATTGGGATTGACATATATACACTAATGTGTATAAAACAGATAACTAATAAGAACCTGCTGTATAAGAAATAAATTTTAAAAATTACAAATTGTAAGAGAATCTATACACCCTTTTGAACTGGTTTGTTAATTAGACCTAGATTTGTGAAATCATAATCTGCAGGTTAATCAATGCACAAGAGCTGATACAAATAACCTCCTTTAAATTTTCAAGTGAACAGTTTCATACAAAAAAAAATTCTAATAGATATAACTTCCCATAACGAACATTCCTTCTTTCAAGGTAGTAAGTCAACAAGCCCTTGGCAAATTAAAACAGGCTAAGACAGAAACTCAACTTTATGATAAGAGACAAAACAGGACTTTTATCCCAAACCAGTTTACGTTTAGATCCTTTGTGTCACCAATGTTAATGTCTTGTAAATACTCTGCAGCTTTTATCCTTATCTATATAAAAATGAGTAATTGTTACATTTTTAAAATTTTTATTTTTTTGGCTGTGTTGGGTCTTGGTTGCTGCACGCAGGCTTTCTCTAGTTGCAGCGAGTGGGGGCTACTCTTTGTTGTGGTGCGCGGGCTTCTCATTACGGTGGCTTCTCTTGTTGTGAAGCACAGGCTCTAGGCGCGCAGGCTTTAGTAGCTGCAGCACGTGGGCTCAGTAGTTGTGACACACGGGCTCTAGAACACAGGCTCAGTAGTTGTGGTGCACAGGCTTAGTTGCTCCGCGGCAATGTGGGATCTTCCCGGACCAGGGATCGAACCCGTGTCCCCAGCATTGGCAGGTGGATTCTTAACCACTGCACCACCAGGGAAGTCCCAGGAATGGTTACTTTAGCTCTTTGTATTCTCAAAGCAACAGGAGCCAGTACCCGATTATTTTAAGGTTCCTCCTCATTAAACTGCTATGTGAGAATTGTGGCCTCTGGTCTCAACTTACCACTTCGGTGTTTGACCTTTCAGATCCTTTGCTGCATGTATATGCACATGTAGACGCACGTTCACTTATGTAAATATTTACATTATAGACATGATTTTTAAAGTTTGTATTAACTATTCAGATATAACTTACATACAATAAAATGTACCCATTTTATTTTTTTAGATTTTTTTGGTGTGGACCTTTTTTTTTTTTTTTTAACATCTTTATTGGAGTATAATTGCTTTACAATGGTGTGTTAGTTTCTGCTGTATAACAAAGTGAGTCAGCTATACATATACATATATCCCCATATCTCCTCCCTCTTTTGCCTCCCTCCCACCCTCCCTATCCCAGCCCTCTAGGTGGACACAAAGCAACGAGCTGATCTCCCTGAGCTATGTGGCTGCTTCCCACTAGCTAGCTATTTTACATTTGGTAGTGTATATATGTCCATGCCACTCTCTCACTTTGTCCCAGCTTACCCTTCCCCCTCCCCATGTCCTCAAGTTCATTCTCTACGTCTGCATCTTTATTCCTGTCTTGCCCCTAATTTCTTCAGAACCATTTTTTGTTTTTTCTAAGATTCCATATATATGTGTTAGCATGCGGTATTTGTTTTTCTCTTTCTGACTTACTTCACTCTGTATGAGACTCTAGGTCCATCCACCTCACTACAAATAACTCAATTTCGTTTCTTTTTATGGCTAATATTCCATTGTATATATGTGCCACATCTTTATCCATTCATCTGTCGATGGACACTTAGGTTGCTTCCATGATGTGGACCATTTTTAAAGTCTTTATTGAATTTGTTACAATATTGCTTCTGTTTTATGTTTTGGTTTTTTGGCCCCAAGGCATGTGGGACCTTAGCTCCCCAACCAGAGATCGAACCCACACCCCCTGCATTGGAAGGTGAAGTCTTAACCACTGGACCACCAGGGAAGTCCCCCAAATGTACCCATTTTAAATGTGCCATTCTTTGGGTTTTGACAAATGTACAGTTGTGATACCACCACCAAAATCAAGACAGAATGTTTTTATTACCCCAAATAGTGTCCCTTCTGGTAATATGGAAGAACAAATCTGACTCCACATTGGATCTGTTTGTTTTACTTTAACCTTTGTATTCTATTGCTTTTGCTACAAGTTAAAAATGTTGCCGGTAGCCTGAAATACACAGGATAGCTCATTCTCAAGGCCCTGACCTTAAAAGGTATAACACTTATCCATTTAAATAGAGATAAAAAGTTGTAGAACAGACAATAACATTTGTCTTGTTGGAGGTTTATAGCAACATTGTGAAATGACCTACGTGGACAGCTAGCTGCCAAGAAAAAAGGATTCCAGCCCCAAGAAGTTTGCAGCAACCACCCACACACCCTTCCTCTTTTAGTATAAAAGGAGCCTGAATTCTAATTCGGAGAAGATGGTTCTTTGGGACACTAGTCCACCATCTTCTCCATTCCTTGACCCAACAACTCATCTCTCGATTTATTGGCCTGTTGTGCAGCGAGCAGTATGAACTTGGTCTTCGTAACATTCTCAATCCCTCTCTCACCGCTGGCCCCATGAAACCACAGGTCTGTTGTCACTAAAGATTAGATTGGCCTTTTCTAGGATTTGACATAAAGCAAATCACACAGTATGTACAATTCTTTTGCCCAACATTTGTTTCTGAGATTCATCAATGTTGTTGCATAAAATAATATTTTGTTCATTTTTATTGTTGAGTAGTACTTAGCTGTAGAGATAGATATGCCACAACCTATTTATCTATTGATGGACATTTGGACTGTTTATAGTTCAGTGCTATTATGAATAAAGTTGCTATGAACATTTGTGTAAAAGTCTCTGTGTAGATGTAGGTTTTCATTTGTCTTGGATAAATACCTAAAGGTGGAATAGTGTCATTTGCTAAGAGTACAGCTAATGTTTTGAGAAACTGCCAGACCACTTCCAAAGTGGTTTCACCATTTTACACTCCTACCAGCAAAACATGAGAATTCCAGGTCACTCCACATCCTCACCGACACTTTGTATATTTTCAGTTGTTTTCATTTTAGCCATTTTAGTGGATGTGTTGTGGTATCTCATTGTGGTCTTAACTTCCCTAATGAATAACAATGTTGAGGATGTCTTGTGTTTATTTGCCATCCCCATATCTTCTCTAGTGAAGTGTCATCTACTTGCTCTGGGTTTAATTTGTTCTTTTTATCCTAGCATCTTAATGCAGAATCTTAGATTATTCATTTTAGACTTTCCATTTTTCCTACTATAAACATTTAATGCTAGCAATTGCCTTCTAAGCACGGCTTTAGCTGCATTCCTCAGATTTTGATATGCTGTGTTTTCATTTTCATTCAGTTCAAAATATTTTTAAACTTTCCTTTTGATTTCTTCTTTGACTCATGGGTTATCTAGAAATGTAATCTTTAGCTTCCAAATATCTAGGGATTTCCCAACTAGCTTTCTGTTATTACTAATTTAATTGTATCTGTAATCATACAGAGTATGTTCTCTAAACTTTTACATATAGTGAGACTAGTTTTATGGTCCAGAACCTGATATGTTTCATATGCACTTAAAATGAATGTGTATTCTTCTGTGGCTGGGTTTGAGTGTTCTATAAATGTCAAGTAGGTTAAGTTGGTTGATAGTATTGCCCAGGCTTCCAAAACTTTACTGACTACATATTATATCGATTACTGAGAAGGGAGTGTTGGAACCTCCAATTATAATTGTTTGTCCACTTATAATTTCAGTCCGATCAGTTTTTATATCAGGAATTTTGAAGTTCTACTATTATATGCATAAACGTAGGTTTAGTGTGTCTTTCTGATGAAATGATTGCTTTACTGTTATGAAACAGCCTTCTTTATCCCTGGTAATATTTCTTGTTCTGAAGTCTATCTGATAATAATATAGTCGCTCTAGCTTTCTTATGATTAGTGTTTGTATGTTTTTGCATGGCTTATCTTCTTACATCCTTTTAACTTTAACCTATCCATATATTTATATTTAACGTACATCATGTAGTTGTCACATAGTTGGGTCTTGTTTTGTTATCCAGTCCAACAATGTGTGCTTTTTTTTTTTTTTAAACTTTGTTCTCATAGAATTTTTTTTTTAATTAATTAATTTATTTTTGGCTGTGTTGGGTCTTCGTTTCTATGCGAGGGCTTTCTCCAGTTGCGGCGAGCGGGGGCCACTCCTCATCACAGTGTGCGGGCCTCTCACTGTAGTGGCCTCTCCCGTTGCGGCGCACAGGCTCCAGACACGCAGGCTCAGTAATTGTGGCTCACGGGCCCAGCCACTCCGCGGCATGTGGGATCTTCCCAGACCAGGGCTCGAACCCGTGTCCCCTGCATTGGCAGGCAGACTCTCAACCACTGTGCCACCAGGGAAGCCCAATGTGTGCTTTTTAATGGAGTGTTTAGACCCTTCTATACTTATTCTAGCTATCAATATGGTTGGGTTTAAATCTACCATCCTGTAATTTGTTCTCTATTTAGTGTCATTTGTTCTTTGCACCTTCTCTTGGATTGAGTATTTTAAAAATTCCATTTTACCTCCACTATTGGTCTATCAGCCATACTTACACTTAAAAAAATATTGCTCTAGGCACTGCTGTATGCACATATCTAGTATCTTTAATAACGTATAGTCTATCCTCAAGTAACATTATACTACTCATGATGTAACACCCTTATAGCCAGCATACTTCCATTCCTCTGACCATCTTTCACACTACTGTTGGCATACATTAGCTTCTACATAAATTATAAACTCCACAACATACTGTTACATTCCTCTGTGTAGATCCACTTTCCATCTGATATTTTCCCTTTGCTTGAAGAACTTCCTTTATTTTTGACAGTGAAGGTCTGCTGGCAACAACTTTTGTTTATCTTAATAAACAGAAGTCTTAATTTTGCTTTCATGTTTTTAAGATATATTAGCTGGATATAGAATTCTAGGTTGACAATTATTTTCCCCCAGCCTTTTAATAATGCCATTTGATTTGTTTTGCATAGTTCCAATCGAGAAAACTGTGCATTCTTTGTTCTTCCCTATATATCCTATATATATGGTGTCTTTCTGATTGCTCTAAAGTTGTTGCTGTTAATCACTGGTTTTCAGGAACTGATTATGATGTTCCTTGATATGGTTTTCTTTGTATTTATCCTGCATGCAGAGTACTGAAGTTCTTGGTTATGGTGGGCTCGTACTTTTCATTAAATTTGTAAAACTTTTGACCATACATCTATGTTAGACCACTTGATATTGTCCCACAGTTTACTAAAGGTCTGATTCCTTTTTCCCAGTCTTTTTTCTTTTCTTTTCATATTCTTTCTTTAATTTGTATAGCTTCTTTCCAAATTATATGGTCAGGTACTATTCATCCCAGTATACCAATTTGTTTTTCTTTCTCTGGTGTTTAATAAGCTATTTATTCCATCCACTGAACTTCAAGTATTTTTATTTCATTTGGTTCTCTTTTATATCTTTTATTTCTCTTATTATGTTCATGTTTTCCTTTAAATCTCTGAGTGTACTTCTATCAGTTCTTTTAAGGTCCTTGTCTGTTAATTCTGTCATCTGTCATTCCTAAGTTTGTTTCTTTTGACTGATTTTTCTCCTGGTTATGGATTCCATTTTTCTTCCTCATATCTCAAGTGACTTTTTAAAATTGGATGATGGATATTATGAATTTTACATGGTTGTGAGCTGAATTCTGAGTTCGGTTTTATTAGGGCAATGCTAGAGTTGCCTTTGCTCTAAGATGAGTTTACACCCGTATATTCAGTAAGAATCTACCATGATGGCTGGTCAGACCTGAAACATTTCCCACTGCTGTTTGAGCTCTGGAAATTGTTTAGTGTAAAGGTCCTTGGTCATTCTTTGCCCAGACTCATGCAATTTCACTCTGCACGTGTGACTTAATATTTCAGCAAAGACTCAAAAGGATTCCTATGCTAACCTCTTGGAGCTCTTTCTCTGAGTGGCTTCCTCATCTGATAGTACTCTTCCCCTCATTCCAGTTGCCTCAGCCTCTCTGAATGCCAATCTCTCTTACCTCAGCAAGACAGCCATTCTCTGCTTGGGATCTCCATCAGTGCACCGCAATCTAGGAAGAAAGCTGGGGCAGCCCATAGGGCTCATCTCATGCATTTCCCTTCTCTCAGGGACTGCAGTCCTGTACTGCAATATCTAAAAATTTTTTTCTTATATCTTGTTTAGTCTTCTACTTGTTTACTGAAGAAAAGTTAAGTCTGAGCCCATTTACTCCACCATGACTCTACATATATACTTTTATAACTTCTCTTGTTATATTATTAACATGTTTACATCAATACATATACTTCCTCAACATTATTTTTAATGGTTGAATATGGTTGTACCATATAAATCTAATTTTTGTAATTAATTCCTTATTCCTAGAAATTTAAGGGCTTCCAAAGTTTTATATTTCATGAATAGTACTGCAATGAACATTTTCATATTTCCCCTATACTTTATTTTCTTCAGGTAACTATTCAAAGAATTGAGTCACAAGGCTTGCATATTTGTAAAGTTTTGATATTGACAGAATGTCTTCCAGAAAGATTAATTTACACTCCCATTCACAGTATATAAATTTACATTTCTTTTAAAACTATTTAGTAGAAAATCTGCATTAATTCAACCTTTTTTTTTGGAACGTATGTTGTGTGCCAAGCACTGTGCTAAAAAGATGAAAACATACAGATTAATAAAGACATTAATGCTGCTGAAACGAATTTCAAGTCCTTTTAGGAAAACAGATATGTACAGAAACAATAAAATAAAGGTATAATATAGGCATGCACAAAATACCAAGGGTAAGGAGAGCAAAGATGACAATTTCTGCCAGAACAGTTTGTCACAAGTGTCTAAACTGAATATTGAAGGATGAGAAGTGGGGTCATCAGACAAGCCTGGGGAGGTACAGAGGGGAGAGCATTCCTGGCAAAGAGAACAGGATATGTGGTGATGGCAAGGAGAGAAGAAGCAGTACCTACTGAGAAGCCATTAAGGAAGAGGTAAGGAATCTGTAGAAGATAAACCTAGAAACGTTTTCAGGGTCTAAGTCATTAAGAATTTTGTATATCTTGTTAAAGAATTTGGATTTTATCCTAAAGACAAAAACATAACCAGATTTGTATAAGGAAATAATATTTTAGTGTCAACTTAGAAGATTCATTAAAAGCAGTAAGTTAGGGCAGAAATATTAGTTATTAAGTTATGGCAATAGACTAAAGATAATAGAATTCTGAAATAAGGAAATATATGGACTACATCTGTTAGCTTTTCGGGAGACAACTGATGAGCTTGAAAGCTGACTACATAGTGGAATGAGGCATATCTATGAGTCAAAAGTGACTCTTACTTCTGGCTTGAGAAACTGGATGAGTTGGTGATACCATTCATCAAGCCTGGGAATATGAGAAACAGTCCAAGTTTCATCTGACTAACTATACCCTTATTCAGAACTGAACATTTTACAAGACAGATTCACATTCACATTATCATGAGTTAACATCATGAATTGGCATGATCTACCTTTCCAACTGCTCGATTTCAAAGTGAAGCCCCCCCTCAACCCCATTACAGGTGTAACTTATTTTATCAAGCACTGAATGAATCTGTGTTTTTATTTTACTGCAACTCGAATCCTGTATCGTGTAGTTTAAAAAATATTTAGTAATCTTAATCCTTAAAATTAATGTTAAAATTGTTAATCATTAATGATACTTCATTATGGACTCCAATTTCATTTTTTAATTCATTCTAATCTTCATGAAATTGGAAACTGAAG
Organism: Balaenoptera acutorostrata; assembly: GCF_949987535.1. Taxonomy (NCBI): domain Eukaryota; kingdom Metazoa; phylum Chordata; class Mammalia; order Artiodactyla; family Balaenopteridae; genus Balaenoptera; species Balaenoptera acutorostrata. Next base: position 30,472,907 of record NC_080078.1, read on the forward strand.
GGTTTTTTGATTCTATCATGGGGTGCCTAAAGATTCCAGTGGTTCCAACCTTTGTTTGGACCCACAGCTGAGATTGGAGAATGAACTGGACTATATAGTTCCTGTAGTAATCTTTAATAATAATAATAATGTAGTAATTTTTAATATTAATTTACTAATGCTAATAAGTGGAATCAAATATTTCATCAAAAGAGTACCATAAACATTCAAGTGCAATTAAGAGATGAAACCTTATGATTGATTACCAGCCCCAGAAGACTCTATTTTACTTCTTTTTGTTTAAATCTGAGAAAGAGGGCACTGCTGTCACTCTCCCTCTGCATTTTCATGTTATGCCCTAGCATCCTGTCACAGCCAGTATTGCTATGGTTAAGGAAAAAAGGTGTGTCTCACAGGTAGAAAAGAGATTTCTAATAGTCCCAAGCAACCCAGCTGTCTTTCAGTGAGCGAATGGATAAACTATTACACATCCACACCATGGAATGCTACTCAGCAATAAAAAGGAATAGTTACTAAACAACTTGGATGACCCTTGGGGGAAATTAAGCTAAGGGAAAGAAGCCAATATCAGAAGGATACATATTATATCACATTTATATAACATCCATGAAAAAACATATAATTATAATAGTGGAGAACAGATTAGTGGTTGCCAGGGTTTAGGGACTGGGAGCAAACTCTAAAAAACATCCTATAAAGGGGTAGCATGAGGGAACCTTGTAGTGATAGGACAGTTGTATAATTTGAGTGTGGTGGCAGTTACATAAATCTACGCACGTGATAAAACTGCATAGAGCTACTAAATACACACACTAACACACAAAAAAAAACTTCATAAATGCGTCAAATGTATTTTGAGTTGTTACCCTTCCCTCTTTCTTGAAAAAGACAAATCCTTTACCTGTGTCGCAGTTTGACAGGCCTTCGTTCGTTAGATCAATCACAGAATCAAGTTTCTTCTTCTCTTTAGCCTGAAAAGTTGTTAAAAAAATAAGATTGCCTCAACAGAAAATGTTTTTTAAAAATAAAACACATATCATTTAAAATTACCATTTAGAAGCTAGAGACTGAACATTCTAAAAGTCTTACAGCTTAATTTAACTCTACTATGAAAGAGAAGCTCGTGAAATGCTATATGGTTTCTGTGAATATAACTAAGCAGAGTCTAAATGAGTTAATTTGGTAATAAATATGGTTGTGAAATATGTTTATCATTAGCTGTTTGCTTTTTAATGTTTAAGCTGGACTGGAACCTGGTCACGCTAACTAGGAGACATTAATCTCTCAGAGAATGAATCTCCCAAAGAATGAATGACAAAGATGAGTCATCCAACAGGCAGCAACACTAAAGTTCCTAGAACTAACATATTCAAATAAACAATATTCAGAGACAATATTTAGAACCTACCATAGCTTCAGTTTCAGCATCAGGTGAACTGTTAGAATTTCCTGATGTAATTTTTCCAGTATCTGAAAGAAAATTATTAAAATATGAACATTTGACAAGTTTATTAACTATTAAATATTTATGGACTTTGTAATATGTGAATGCTGAAACAATAATAATGGGGATGCTAATTAACCATTATATAATCATAAAAAATGTAACTCAATCGACTACTTATTCCAAAAACCAATGAACCAGTCCAAAAAAAGCAAACTCTAATTTTGGTTCAAAAGATTTTTTCGTTCTGTAACTTTACAGCTATATTAGTAACTCTTTTTTGAGTATCTATCTGTAAACTACTATAGCATTTGAGGAAATAACTTGGAAATTTACACATTTTTTATTCATAGTATCTTTAGACTAGACCACCTGAGATGGCTGAGGAGGATTCTTCACAGAACCAGTAAAAGCCTCAGATAAATGCTTAATATCCCTTAACTATTTGATTTACAATGTTAACAGCCCAAATCATGGTGGCAATTAAGTAGCTATATAAGTGCAGACAAAGCTTTCTGAAATTAAGATGCAAATTAAACTCTCTAATATATAGTAAAAATGAAAAGGAAATGGGGAATTTTGAAGGAGAAATTATGAGCCAAAAAAGATAGCTATTTTAAGGGAAAGGAAATTTATTGGAAATCTAAGGTTAAAGATTTTTACATTAAGTGTAATGAGAAACTCTAAAGAGTAACAGAAGTATTATTTTTAAAAGTTTAAAAAAAATCAAAGATACTAAAGATTAGCCAAACTTTAAATCTTAAGTAGACTTTAACTCGATAAAACAAAAGACAAACAAAAAATAAACCATCACTATCAGCAACAAGACCAGAGTAAACAAGTACAAATAACGGATATGAAAGGTAAGTAGTTTTATAATTTACAAAGCCATTAAACACAGTAAAGAAACAAAAGGCCATAAATTGATAAACACAAGGTTAATAAGAAACCTCAATTTTATTAAGCAATCACTGATTTACTCAGGTAATATTAATCACAGATATAAATTAAACATTTTTGAGAGTAGAATTAAAACTTTTATTTTATTAAAAGATAATATTCAATTCTCTATTTTAAACAAATACTGATTTGAGGCTTTCTGATTTGATAGGTCATATTTTAAGATACCTGTTGGATCTGATGTAATTGGAGTTGTCAAATTAGGACCTTCCACAGAAATCAACATGACATCATCATTACTGAAATAAATAAATAAATAAATTAATTAATTAAATGTGATTATGCTGAGACGTGCAATCAATGGTTTTAATTCTTCTAATTTAACATTTCATAACTGATATGTTTTAATCTAACAATGGGGAGGATGTGGAATGAAAATGATAAAACCAAGTACCCAAGAAACCCTGTGTATAGCCAATTATTTATATGACCAAAAGTTCATGATATACAATAAACACAGACCCTTAAAACTTAGTAGAGGGCTTCCCTGGTGGTGCAGTGGTTAAGAATCCACCTGCCAATGCAGGGGACACAGGTTCGAGCTCTGGTCCGGGAAGATTCCACATGCTGCGGAGCAACTAGGCCCATGTGCCACAACTACTGAAGCCTGCACACCTAGAGCCCGTGCTTCACAACAAGAGAAGCCACTGCAATGAGAAGCCCGTGCACTGCAACGAAGAGTAGCCCCCACTCGCCGCAACTAGAGAAAGCCCGCGCACAGCAACAAAAGACCCAATGCAGCCAAAAAAAATTAAATTAATTTATTTAAAAAAACTTAATAGAAATCTATTTACAATAAATCCAAATGTATGAACTATAAGTATTCAACATATATAAATGTACAAAATATACAAAAGTCACTCTAGCACATATACTTGCCTTCTTGAAAATGAAACAATGTATAAAAGAAACTGATTAAAACTTTGTTACTGATGTAGAACTATAAAAAATAAAGATATTAAAAAATTAATTCTGCCACTACTCTACATTATATCACTATAGTAGCAATATTTACTATGCATTTACTAAACTGAGGCAATGATGATAAATGATGCTGATTATGGTTACAGAATATTCTGAGTCATGAGACCGTCTTTTGCTCCCATTTGACCCCAACTCCACTTTTTTGAATTTGACATTTAAAATCAGAATTTTTGTTAAGAAAACATTGACACAAATTTCAGTAAGCCCATTTAATTTGCTACATGAATTTTCTATACACAGGGTTGTACCATTTTCTTATAGATGTTTTTAATTTTTAGCCTTTGTATTTGGTCTATGATCCATTTCAAGTTATTTTTGTGTATGGTGTAAGAGTTGAGGTTCACTTTTCCCCTCTGGTTATTCCAGCAACAGTTGTTGAAACAACTCTCTCTTCCCCATTAAATTACCTTGGCATCTTTGCTGAAAACCAATGGACTCTATATATACTCTCTAATTTGTCCATTGATTTATATTTCTATCCTTATGCCAACACCATTCTCTTAATTACTATAGCTTTTATAGTAAGTCTTCAACTCAGGTAGTGTATGTCTTCCAACGTTGTTCTTTTATAACACTGTTTTCACCTTCTAGGTCTTTTGCATTTCATACAAGTTTATGATCAGTTTGTTACTTTCTTCAGAAAGGATGCCATGATTTTGTTTAAGGGTGCATTAAATATACAAAACAATTTGGGTGAAGTGACATTAACAATGAATTTTCTGATTTGTAAATATGGCATATCTCACCATATATTTATATCTCCATTAATTTTTCTCAGCAATATTTTGTACTTTTAAAAATTATTAAATAAGTGGGGTTTTTTTTACAGCAGCTTTAGGTTTACAGCAAAATTGACTACAGCGTTTTCCCATATACCCCCTATCCCTTCCACACACAACCTCCCACAAAATCCTTTACCAGTGGGTACTCTTGTTACAACTGATGAAACTACGTTAACAACATCATTACCCCCAAAGTTCATAGTTTACAATAACATTCACTCTTAGTGTTAGGACATTCTGTGGATTTTGACAAACATGTAATGACATGTATCCACCATTACAGTATAATATAAAATAGTTTCACTGCCTTAAAAATCCCCAGTGCTCTGCCTATTCATCCCTCCCCACCAACCTCTGGCAACATTTGATCTTTTTACTATTTCCACAGTTTTGCCTTTTCTAGAATGTCATATAGTTGAAATCATACAGTATACAGCCTTCTCAGATTGGCTTCTTTCCCTTAATAATATGCATTTAAGTTTCCTCCATGTCTTTTCATAGCTTGATAGCTCATTTCTTTTTTTAGCACTAAACAGTATTCCATTGCCTGAATGTACTGGGTTGGCCAAAACGTTTGTTCGTTTTTTTCTGTAAGATGGATCTAGTAGTGCTTAGCTGTCTTTAACTTCATTCAAAACAATTTTGTTAGACTGTATTGTGTCAGCTGCCATATCAGCATGAATTTTAAAAAACTTATCAAAATTGGTAAATTTATGTGAAGCCATTTTGATATTGAGGATGGAAGAAAAAAGCAACATTTTCGACACATTATGCTTTATTATTTGCAACTGAAATGCAAAAAAAGATTTGTGCAGTGTATGGAGAAGGTGCTATGACTGATCGAACACGTCAAAAGTGGTTTGCAAAGTTTCGTGCTGGAGATTTTCTTGCTGCACAATGCTCCACGGTCAGGTAGACCAGTTGAAGTTGATAGAGATCAAATCAAGACATTAATTGAGAATAATTAACATTATGCCAGGCAAGAGATAGCCGACACACTCAAAATATATCAAGCGTTGAAAATCATCTGCACCAGCTTGGTTATGTTAATCGCTTTGATGTTTGGGTTCCACATAAGTTAAGCAAAAAAAAACTTCTTGACCGCATTTCCACATGCAATTCTCTACTGAAACATAATGAAAACATTCCATTTTAAAAACAAACTGTGACGGGTGATGAAAAGTGGATACTGTACAACAATGCGGATGGAAGAGATCACGGGGCAAATGAAATGAACCACGACCAACCACACCAAAGGCCAGTCTTCAACCAAAGAATGTGACGTTGTGTATATGGTAGGATTGGAAGGGAGTCCTCTATTGTGAGCTCCTTCCGGAAAACCAAACAATTAATTCCAACAAGTACTGCTCCCAATTAGACCAAATGAAAGCAGCACTCGATGAAAAGCATCCGGAATTAGTCAACAGAAAATGCATAATCTTCCATCAGGGTAACGCAAGTCCACATGTTTCTTTGATGACCAGGCAAAAACTGTTACAGCCTGGCTGGGAAGTTCTGATTCATCTGCTGTATTCACCAGACATTGCACCTTTGGATTTCCATTTATTTCAGTCTTTACAAAATTCTCTTAATGGAAAAAATTTCAATTCCCTGGAAGACTGTAAAAGGCACCTGGAACAGTTCTTTGCTCAAAAAGGTAACAAGTTTTGGGAAGATGGAATTATGAAGTTGCCTGAAAAATGTCAGAAGGTAGTGGAACAAAACGGTGAATATGTTGTTCAACAAAGTTCTTGGTGAATATCAAAAAATGTTTCTTTTATTTTTACTTAAAAACCGATGGAAACTTTGGCCAACCCTCTACCACATTTGTTTACCCATTCACTTACTGAAGGACATCCTGGTTGCTTCCAAGTTTTGGCAATTATGAATAAAACTACATTTTATATGATTCCATTTTCTCTCCTTTCTTAGCAAACTATACTTCTGTATTTAGTGGTTGCCCCAGAGTTTGCAATATACATTGATAACTAATCCAAGTCAATTGTCAGATAATACTATACTGCTTCACAAGTAGTACAAGTACCTTATAATAACAAAATATTCCTAATTCCTCTTTCCTGTTCCTTTTCAATCATTGCTACCATTCATTTCACTTATATATAAGTGCGTGAATGCAGCACGCACACACACACACACACACACACACACAAGCATACATAATCAAATACATTGTTGCTATTAATTTGAACAAACTCTTGTCAGTTAAATCAATTAATAATAAGAAAGATAAAACATTCTATTTTATCTTCACTCATTCTTTCTCTGATGATCTTCCTTTTCTTTATGTAGATCTGATTTTCTGACATACTATTTTCCTTCTCCGTGAAGAATTTTTAACATTTCCTGCAAGGCAGATCTACTGGCAACTAATATCCTAGATTTTTGTTTGCCTGAGAAAGTCTTTATTTTTCCTTCACCTTTGAAAGATAATTTCACAGCGTAAAGAATTTTAGGTTGGTAAGTTTTGTTCTCTCAACACTTCAAATATTTCACTCTACTTTCTTCTTGTTTGCATAGTTTCTAAGGAGAAGTTGAATGTAAGTCTTACCTTTGCTCCTCTACAGGTATGGTGTTTTTCCTTGGCTTCTTTCAAGATTTTAGCTTTGATTTTCTGAAGTTTAAATATGATATGTCTAGGTGTACTCTTTTGGGTATTTATCCTGCTTGGTGTTCTCTGAGCTTCCTGGATCTGTGGCTTGGTGTCTAACATTAATTTGGGAGAAATTCTTAGTCACTGTTACTTCAAATATTGCTTTTGTTCCTTTCTTTTTTCTTTCTGGAATTCCCATTATGCATATATAACTCCCTTTGTAGTTGGCCTAAGTTTTTGGATATTCTGGGTTGTTTTTGTTTTGTCTTTTATTTTCTCTTTGCTTTTCCATTTTGGAAGTTTCTATTGTCATATTCTTAAGGTTGGTGATTCTTTCCTCAGCCATGTCTATTCTACTAATGAGCCCATCAAAGGCTTTCTCCATTCTGTTAGTAGTTTTGATCTCAAGCATTTCTTTTTCTTAGAATTTCCATCTCTCTTCTTACATTACCTAACAGTTCTTGCATTCTGTCTACTTTTTCCATTAAAGCATATTAATCATAGTTTAAAAAAATTCCTGGTCTAGTAACTTGAACATTCCTGCCATATCTGACTCTGGTTCTGATGCTTGCTCAGTCTCTTCAAATTGTGTTTTCTGGTTTTTTTTTTTTTTTTTTTTTTATAAATTTATTTATTTATTTTTGGCTGAGTTGGGTCTTTGTTGCTGCGCGGGCTTTTCTCTAGTGGCAGCAAGCGGGGGCCACTCTCCGTTGCGGTGCACGGGCCTCTCATTGCGGTGGCCTCCCTTGTTGTGGAGCACGGGCTCCAGGCATGCGGGCTTCAGTAGTTGTGGCGCACGGGCCCAGCTGCTCCACGGCATGCGGGATCCCCCCGGGCCAGGGCTCGAACCCGTGTGCCCTGCGTTGGCAGGCGGATTCTTAACCACTGCGCCACCATGTTTTCTGGTTTTTAATATATCTTGTAACATTTTGTTGAAAGGTAGACATGATGTACTGGGTAAAAGGAACTATGGTAAACAGGCCTTGAGTAATGCAGTGGTAAAATGTGGCAGAAGGGGAAGCATTCTACTAGTCCTATGATTAGGTCTCAGTCTTTTAATGAGCCTGTGCCCCTAGAGCATGAAATTCACTAACGCCTCTCAGTCCCCATACCCCTCTTAGGTGGGACAGGATGGCTAGAGGGGGCTAGAGTTGGGTATTTCTCTTCCTCCAAGTGGGAGGCTGGAGGGCATACGTATTAGATATTTCCTTTCTCCCAGGTAGGTTAATCTCTGGTAATACTTTCTCCGGAGGACAGGCTGTTAAGAACACAGTGCTCTGGTGTATTTCAAAAGCTTCTTTTTACCTTGCGCCCTCCTGGAAGCATGAGAGGATTTTTCTTCAATATTCACTGTGAAGATCAGTAGAGCTCTAGAGGTAAAACTCACAAAATTGTGCCCTGCCCTTACCTGGACCGCCCCCCACCCCTTGGAGTTTTTGTCTCTGAGATTTATTTACTCTGAGCCTCCAGCAATTACAATTTAGGTTTCCCTACCCCAGCAGTGGTTGCCACGGAGGTTTTTGCTCCACTTCCAGGACGTTTTGATTCTGTTTCCGCCTGTTTCTCTCTCCAATTTGGGTGGCAGTAGTTTGCTCTATGACCTTACTTCTCTGGTGGATCAAAGAAGAGCGGTTTTTTTCAGTCTGTTCAGCTTTTACTTGTTAGTATGGAGTGATGACACCTTACAGGCTGGACCAGAAAACTTAAGTCTACTTTGTAGTTTTGAAGTTAGGTCTTATATGTATTTTGGTAATTTACCCCTATGAATATCATACTCTTTGATATATTGTAAATGGTATTAATTTAAAATTCCAACTGTTTGTTGCCTGTACACAGAAATACTATAGACAACCAGTATTATATATATAACATATATATACACACCACATAGTACAAAGGAGTAGTGTGATATATACACACATATATTCCCTATATAGAAACAATAAAATATTTTATATTTATCCACATATTTATAATTTCCAGCACCCTTCATAACTTTACCTTTGCATAGATCCAAATTTCCATCTGATATTATTTTCCTTCTACCTGAAGAAACTCCTTTAGCATTCCCTGTAGTGCAAGTTTGCTGCTGATGTATTCTTTCACTTTTTTTGAGTATGAAAAAGTCCGTTTTCTTGTAAATGTCCGAAAGATATTTTCACTGAGTGTAGAACTGCAGAAACTGTAGACAGTTCTTCTTTTAATAACTTAGACATGTCTCTCCATTTCAGTACTTTAGAGATGTCTCCTTTTTGACATCTCTAAAGTTTGAATAGTTTACAGTGAAAATTCTCATCTTATTTTTTGTTCCTTTCTATGTAATGTGTCTTTTCTCTCTGGCTGTTTTTAAGATTTTCTTGTCACCATTGATTTTTAGCAATCTGGTTATGATGTGCTTTTCCTTTATGCTTCTTCTGCTTAGCTTTGTTAACCTTTCTTTCTTCCTTTCTATTTATGGGTTTAGAATTGGACAGATTTTAGATATCATATTTTCCTGCCCCCTGCCTAGTGATGACTTCAATGATATATACATATATTAGACGGCTTGATACTGTTCTACAAGTCTCTGATGCTCCATTCATTTTTTTGTTAGTCTTTTTTCTCCCCATGCTTTTGTTTGAACAGTTTCTGCTATGTCACTGATATTTAAAAAGCCAGTAATTATTCTGTTATTAATCCTATCCAACGACTTTTCACTTTATTGTCTTTCTTATCTCTAGAAGTACAATTTGGGTCTTTTTTTTTTACATCTTCCATTTCTATCATGTTGACCTTCTCCTCTATGTTGTTGGATATGAAGAATATACTGATAATTGCTATTTTATGTTGTCTGCTAAGTCCAACAACCATATTAATTCTAGATCTGTTTCTATCATTTTGGTTTTCTCCTTGTTATGGGTTACTTTTCATATTTTGCATGCTTGGTAATTTTTTTTTAGATGTCAGACATTGTAAAATTCACACTGTTGGATGATGTTTCATTCCATCAGAGTGTTGGACTTTGTTCTGGCATACAGTTAAATTACCCATGATTAGTTTTGACTCCTTTGAGTCCTTTTAGCTTTCTGGGGTAGGTCCACTGGAGTCTTTTAGTCCAGAATTAATTTAGCCTCACTACAGCTATACCCATCCAAGGACTCTACCTGTTGGTGCATGCTAAGTCTCTTCATTATAGCCAGTGAGAAAGCAAAATGTTCCCAGCCCTGTGCAACCTCCCAAAAAATGTATGGCCTTCTTCTTTTCCGTGGTTCTTGCCCCAGCCTCTTGTAGTTTCATGCTTTGCATATATAGATCTGTATTCAGCCAATGATTCAAGGGGTTCCCTTTGCAGATCTCCAGAGCTCTACCTTTATGCAATTACCTCTCTTCATTGCTCTGCCTCACAAATTCTAGATAATTCATATTCTCCAATATCTGATCTAAATGCACCAAGACCACCAGGCTGTTTGGGCTCCTCCCACCCCTGCTTTTCAACTTGGGAAATGCCTCCAGGCAGAACTGGCACAATGGTAGGGTGCATTTCTTTTGTTTCTTTTCTCACAGGGATCATAATTGTGTGCTCCCTGTTGAACAATGTCTAAACACAATTTCTTTTCTTTATTCTAGTTTTCTGGTTGTTTACAGCAAAAGAACAATTCCTGCGCAGTTAATACTTCATGAGCAGAAGGATACATTTCCCACACACTGATTTCCATTTTGTGAAATCAACTGTTTTTCATGTGCACTTTTAAACAGATTTATTAATTCAATAATTTTTTCCATATCAAATTTATCAATAAAAGATTCTGACAAAAGCTATTATTTCTAAGTTCAATTAACAAAAAAAAGTTCAGATCTAAATTTTATCAATAATATTTTACTCTTCTACTCACTTTTGGCCTTTAACACAACTTACAAAGTTTATTTTGTATATACTTTCTTCTACTAGTATTCAATAATAGTCATATAGTGGATGAAACACTAATAGCTGTATTTATTTTGTTGCTTAACTACAAGACAACTATAAGCAATTCTTTTCATTACACTATAGTCAAAATCTCTTATCAATCTCAAAATTCTTCATTTAATATTTCTAATGTTTTTAATATATTTGCTGCTACAGTATATCAAATATAATGTTATTAAGGAGTCTAAGACATTAAGCAGAAAGACTTTACAAATCAGAGTGAAATTTTTGGCAATCTCATTGGAACTTTGGGCTGAGGAGGTAAGGTAAAGATTTAGAAGCCACCAAGGCGGAGAGGCCCTGGTGAACACTCCAAGCTTTCAGCTGGAATCCATTAAGGGCTACATCTTAAAAGCCAGAGTGAAGTAGATATAGTAGGAGACTTACCAAAATAACAACAGGCCTGAATTTATATCATTACCTGAGCAGATTAGGTGACCAGGCCCTACTCTACCTGCCAGAGAACAGAATAAATCTTGTCTATAGAAAGATATTATTCAGAGCCTCACCAATTCTTCAGAAACTATCAAGCACACTAACAGACAGAATCAAATGACTAGGAACAGAGAAAAACAATAAAAACATATGTACAGATGATTGAGGTACTGGAGTTATAAAACAAGGACATTAAAAAAAAAACTGGGAGAAGATGGCGGAAGAGTAAGACGTGGAGATCACCTTCCTTCCCACAGATACAGTAGAAATACATCTACACGTGGAACTGCTCCTACAGAACACCCACTGAACGCTGGCAGAAAACGTCCGACCTCCAAAAAGGCAAGAAACTCCCCCCCGTACTTGGGTAGGGCAAAAGAAAAAAGAAATAACAGAGACAAAAGAATAGGGACGGCACCTGCACCAGTGGGAGGGAGCTGTGAAGGAGGAAAGGTTTCCACGCACTAGGAAGCCCTTTCGCGGGCAGAGACTGCGGGTGGCAGAGGGGGGAAGCTTTGGAGCCACGGAGGAGAGCGCAGCCACAGAGGTGCGGAGGGCAAAGCGGAGACATTCCCGCACGGAGGAGCAGTGCCAACCAGCACTCACCAGCCCGAGAGGCTTGTCTGCTCACCCGCCGGGGCGGGCGGGGCTGGGAGCTGAGGCTCGGCTTCGGTCGGATCGCAGGGAGAGGACTGGGGCTGGCGGCGTGAACACAGCCTGAAGGGGTTAGCGCACCACAGCTAGCCAGGTGGGAGTCTGGGGAAAAAGTCTGCAGCTGCCGAAGAGGCAAGAGACTTTTTCTTCCCTCTGTGTTTCCTCGTGCGCAAGGAGAGGGGATTCAGAGCGCCGCCTAAACGAACTCCAGAGACTGGCGCGAGCCGCAGCTATCAGCTCGGTCCCCACAGCAACAGGGGCGCAGAGGAAAAAACGGAGAGATTCCCGCACAGAGGCTCGGCGCCGAGTAGCACTCAGCAGCCCGAGAGGCTTGTCTGCTCCCCCGCCGGGGCGGGCGGTGCTGGGAGCTGAGGCTCGGCTTCGGTCGGATCGCAGGGAGAGGACTGGGGCTGGCGGCGTGAACACAGCCTGAAGGGGTTGGCGCACCACAGCTAGCCGGGAGGGAGACCGGGAAAAGGTCTGCAGCTGCCGAAGAGGCAAGAGACTTTTTCTTGCCTCTTTGTTTCGCTGCGCGCAAGGAGAGGGGATTCAGAGCGCCGCCTAAACGAACTCCAGAGAAGGGCGCGAGCCGCGGCGATCAGCGCGGACCCCAGAGACGGGCGTGAGACGCTGGGGCTGCTGCTGCCGCCTCCAAAAAGCCTGTGTGTGAGCACAGGTCACTCTCCACACCGCCCCTCCCGGTAGCCTGTGCAGCCCGCCAATGCCAGGGTCCCGGGATCCGGGGACAACATCCCCGGGAGAACGCACTGCGCGCCTCGGGCTGGTGCAACGTCACGCCGGCCTCGGCCGCCGCAGGCTCGCCCCGCCTCCTCTGTACCCCTCCCTCCCCGCGGCCTGGGTGAGCCAGAGCCCCCGAAGCAGCTGCTCCTTTAACCCCGTCCTGTCTGGGCGGGGAACAGACGCCCTCAGGCGACCTACACGCAGAGGCGGGTCCAAATCCAAAGCTGAACCCCAGGAGCTGTGCGAACAGGGAAGAGAAGGGGAAATCTCTCCCAGCAGCCTCGGGAGCAGCGGATTAAAGCTCCACAAACAACTTGATGTGCCTGCATCTGCTGAACACCTGAACAGACAACGAATCATCCCAAGTTCAGGAGGGGGACTCTGGGAGCAGGAGATATTAATTTTTCCCCTTTTCCTTTTTTTTTTTGTGAGTGTATATGTATATGCTTCTGGGTGAGATTTTGTCTGTATAGCTTTGCTTTACAATAGCTTTATTTTACTTCACTATATTATAGCCTCTTTCTTTCTTTCTTTCTATTTTTTCTCCCTTTTACTCTGAGCCGTGTGGACGAAAGGCTCTTGGTGCTCCAGCCAGGCATCAGGGCCGTGCCTCTGAGGTGGGAGAGCCAACTTCAGAACACTGGTCCACAAGAGACCTCCCAGCTCCACGTAATACCAAACGGCAAAAATCTCCCAGAGATCTCCATCTCAACATCAAGATCCAGCTTCACTCAATGACCAGCAAGCTACAGTGCTGGACACCCTATGCCAAACAACTAGCTAGACAGGAACACAACCCCATCCATTAGCAGAGAGGCTGCCTAAAATCATAATAAGGCCACAGACACCCCAAAATACACCACCAGACGTGGACGTGCCCACCAGAAAGACAAGATCTAGCCTCATCCACCAGAACTCAGGCACTAGTTCCCTCCACCAGGAAGCCTACACAACCCACTGAACCAACCTTAGCCACTGGGGACAGATACCAAAAACAACGGGAACTACGAACCTGCAGCCTGTGAAAAGGAGACCCCAAACACAGTAAGATAGGCAAAATGAGACGACAGAAAAACACACAGCAGATGAAGGAGCAGGCTCAGAACACACTGGACTTAACAAATGAAGAGGAAATAGGTAGTCTACCTGAAAAAGAATTCAGAATAATAATAGTAAGGATGATCCAAAATCTTGGAAATAGAATAGACAAAATGCAAGAAACATTTAACAAGGATGTAGAAGAACTAAAGAGGAACCAAGCAATGATGAAAAACACAATAAATGAAATTAAAAATACTCTAGATGGGATCAATAGTAGAATAACTGAGGCAGAAGAAAGGATAAGTGACCTGGAGGATAAAATGGTGGAAATAACTACTACAGAGCAGGATAAAGAAAAAAGAATGAAAAGAACTGAGGACAGTCTCAGGGACCTCTGAGACAACATTAAACGTGCCAACATTCGAATTATAGGGGTACCAGAAGAAGAAGAGAAAAAGAAAGGGACTGAGAAAATTTTTGAAGAGATTATAGTTGAAAACTTCCCTAATATGGGAAAGGAAATAGTTAATCAAGTCCTGGAAGCACAGAGAGTCCCATACAGGATAAACCCAAGGAGGAACACGCCAAGACACATATTAATCAAACTGTCAAAAATTAAATATAAGGAAAACATATTAAAGGCAGCAAGGGAAAAAAAACAAATAACACACAAGGGAATCCCCATAAGGTTAACATCTGATCTTTCAGCAGAAACTCTGCAAGCCAGAAGGGAGTGGCAGGATATACTTAAAGTGATGAAGGAGAAAAACCTACAACCAAGATTACTCTACCCAGCAAGGATCTCATTCAGATTCGATGGAGAAATTAAAACCTTTACAGACAAGCAAAAGCTGAGAGAGTTCAGCACCACCAAACCAGCTTTACAACAAATGCTAAAGGAAATTCTCTAGGCAAGAAACACAAGAGAAGGAAAACACCTACAATAACAAACCCAATACATTTAAGAAAATGGGAATAGGAACATACATATCGATAATTACCTTGAATGTAAATGGATTAAATGCTCCCACCAAAAGACACAGGCTGGCTGAATGGATACAAAAACAAGACCCATATATATGCTGTCTACAAGAGACCCACTTCAGACCTAGAGACACATACAGACTGAAAGTGAAGGGATGGAAAAAGATATTCCATGCAAATGGAAATCAAAAGAAAGCTGGAGTAGCAATTCTCATATCAGACAAAATAGACTTTAAAATAAAGACTATTACAAGAGACAAAGAAGGACACTATATAATGATCAAGGGATCGATCCAAGAGGAAGGTATAACAATTGTAAATATTTATGCACCCAACATAGGAGCACCTCAATACATAAGGCAAATACTAACAGCCATAAAAGGGGAAATCGACAGCAACACAATCATAGTAGGGGACTTTAACACCCCACTTTCACCAATGGACAGATCATCCAAAATGAAAATAAATAAGGAAACACAAGCTTTAAATGATACATTAAACAAGATGGACTTAATTGATATTTATAGGACATTCCACCCAAAAACAACAGAATACACATTTTTCTCAAGTGCTCATGGAACATTCTCCAGGATAGATCATATCTTGGGTCACAAATCAAGCCTTGGTAAATTTAAGAAAATTGAAATTGTATCAAGTATCTTTTCCGACCACAACGCTATGAGACTAGATATCAATTACAGGAAAAGATCTGTAAAAAATACAAACACACGGAGGCTACACAATACATTACTTAATAACGAAGTGATTACTGAAGAAATCAAAGGGGAAATCAAAAAATATCTAGAAACAAATGACAATGGAGACACGACGACCCAAAACCTATGGGACGCAGCAAAAGCAGTGCTAAGAGGGAAGTTTATAGCAATACAAGCCTACCTCAAGAAACAGGAAACATCTCGAATAAACAACCTAACCTTGCACCTAAAGCAATTAGAGAAAGAAGAACAAAAAAACCCCAAAGCCAGCAGAAGGAAAGAAATTATAAAGATCAGGTCAGAAATAAATGAAAAAGAAATGAAGGAAACAATAGCAAAAATCAATGAAACTAAAAGCTGGTTCTTTGAGAAGATAAACAAAATTGATAAACCATTAGCCAGACTTATCAAGAGAAAAAGGGAGAAGACTCAGATCAATAGAATTAGAAATGAAAAAGGAGAAGTAACCACTGACACTGCAGAAATACAAAAGATCATGAGAGATTACTACAAGCAACTATATGCCAATAAAATGGACAACCTGGAAGAAATGGACAGATTCTTAGAAATGCACAAACTGCCGAGACTGAACCAGGAAGAAATAGAAAATATGAACAGGCCAATCACAAGCACTGAAATTGAAACTGTGATTAAAAACCTTCCAACAAACAAAAGCCCAGGACCAGATGGCTTCACAGGTGAATTCTATCAAACATTTAGAGAAGAGCTAACACCTATCCTTCTCAAACTCTTCCAAAATATTGCAGAGGGAGGAACACTCCCAAACTCATTCTACGAGGCCACCATCACCCTGATACCAAAACCAGACAAAGATGTCACAAAGAAAGAAAACTACAGGCCAATATCACTGATGAACATAGATGCAAAAATCCTCAACAAAATACTAGCAAACAGAATCCAACAGCACATTAAAAGGATCATACACCATGATCAAGTGGGGTTCATCCCAGGAATGCAAGGATTCTTCAATATACGCAAATCAATCAATGTGATACACCATATTAACAAATTGAAGGAGAAAAACCATATGATCATCTCAATAGATGCAGAGAAAGCTTTCGACAAAATTCAACACCCATTTATGATCAAAGCCCTGCAGAAAGTAGGCATAGAGGGAACTTTCCTCAACATAATAAAGGCCATATATGACAAACCCACAGCCAACATTGTCCTCAATGGTGAAAAACTGAAACCATTTCCACTAAGATCAGGAACAAGACAAGGTTGCCCACTCTCACCACTATTATTCAACATAGTTTTGGAAGCGTTAGCCACAGCAATCAGAGAAGACAAAGAAATAAAAGGAATCCAAATCGGAAAAGAAGAAGTAAAGCTGTCACTATTTGCAGATGACATGATACTATACATAGAGAATCCTAAAGATGCTACCAGAAAACTCCTAGAGCTAATCAATGAATTTGGTAAAGTAGCAGGATACAAAATTAATGCACAGAAATCTCTTGCATTTCTATACACTAATGACGAAAAATCTGAAAGTGAAATTAAGAAAACACTCCCATTTACCATTGCAACAAAAAGAATAAAATATCTAGGAATAAACCTACTTAAGGAGACAAAAGACCTGTATGCAGAAAATTATAAGACACTGATGAAAGAAATTAAAGACAATACAAATAGATGGAGAGATATACCATGTTCCTGGATTGGAAGAATCAACATTGTGAAAATGACTCTACTACCCAAAGCAATCTACAGATTCAATGCAATCCCTATCAAACTACCACTGGCATTTTTCACAGAACTAGAACAAAAAATTTCACAATTTGTATGGAAACACAAAAGACCCCGAATAGCCAAAGCAATCCTGAGAACGAAAAATGGAGCTGGGGGAATCAGGCTCCCTGACTTCAGACTATATTACAAAGCTTCAGTAATCAAGACAGTTTGGTACTGGCACAAAAACAGAAATATAGATCAATGGAACAGGATAGAAAGCCCAGAGATAAACCCACACACATATGGTCAACTTATCTTTGATAAAGGAGGCAAGCATATACAGTGGAGAAAAGACAGCCTCTTCAATAAGTGGTGCTGGGAAAATTGGACAGGAACATGTAAAAGTATGAAATTAGAACACTCCCTGACACCATGCACAAAAATAAACTCAAAATGGATTAAAGACCTAAGTGTAAGGGCAGACACTATCAAACTCTTAGAGGAAAACATAGGCAGAACACTCTATGACATACATCACAGCAAGATTCTTTTTGACCCAGCTCCCAGAGAAATGGAAATAAGAACACAAATAAACAAATGGGACCTAATGAAACTGAAAAGCTTTTGCACAGCAAAGGAAACCATAAACAAGACCAAAAGACAACCCTCAGAATGGGAGAAAATATTTGCAAATGAAGCAACTGACAAAGGATTAATCTCCAAGATTTACAAGCAGCTCATGCAGCTCAATAACAAAAAAACGAACAACCCAATCCAAAAATGGGCAGAAGATCTAAATAGACATTTCTCCAAAGAAGATATACAGATGGCCTACAGACACATGAAAGAATGCTCAACATCATTAATCATTAGAGAAATGCAAATCAAAACTACAATGAGATATCATCTCACACCGGTCAGAATGGCCATCATCAAAAAATCTAGAAACAATAAATGCTGGAGAGGGTGTGGAGGAAAGGGAACACTCTTGCACTGTTGGTGGGAATGTAAATTGATACAGCCACTATGGAGAACAGTATGGAGGTTCCTTAAAAAACTACAAATAGAACTACCATACGACCCAGCAATCCCACTACTGGGCATATACCCTGAGAAAACCATAGGTCAAAAAGAGTCATGTACCAAAATGTTCATTGCAGCTCTATTTACAATAGCCAGGACATGGAAGCAACCTAAATGTCCATCGACAGATGAATGGATAAAGAAGATGTGGCACATATATACAATGGAATATTACTCAGCCATCAAAAGTAATGAAATGGAGGTATTTGTAATGAGGTGGATGGAGTTAGAGTCTGTCATACAGAGTGAAGTAAGTCAGAAAGAGAAAAACAAATACAGTATGCTAACACATATATACGGAATCTAAGGGGGAAAAAAAAAAAAAGGCCATGAAGAACCTAGTGGCAAGACGGGAATAAAGACACAGACCTACTAGAGAATGGACTTGAGGATATGGGGAGGGGGTGGGGTGAGATGTGACAGGGTAAGAGAGTGTCATGGACATATATACACTACCAAATGTAAAATAGATAACTAGTGGGAAGCAGCCGCATAGCACAAGGAGATCAGCTCGGTGCTTTGTGACCACCTAGAGGGGTGGGATGGGGAGGGTGGGAGGGAGGGAGATGCTAGAGGGAAGAGAAATGGGAACATATTGTATATGTATAACTGATTCACTTTGTTATAAAGCAGAAGCTAACACACTATTGTAAGGCAATTATACTTCAATAAAGATGTTAAAAAAAAAAAACTATGATGAATAGTTTTAAGAATACTGAGGAAAGATGGAGAAAATAGTCAAAACCAGATGGAACATTCATCAGAAAAGCAAAATCTATGAAAAAAAGATTACACTGAAATTAAGAAGAGTCAATACATATAAAGGCACTATTATGAAAGTGGAAAGACTTGGAATGGGAAAAGATACTTGTGGTCAATATATCTGATAAAAAACTTAAGACAGGCAACTCAAAAGAAAAACATGCAAAAGTCTTAGAGAAACTTTATGAAAGAAGATATCCAAATGACTAACAAATATAAAAAAGGGCTTAATTTCATTGTTAGAAGGAAACAAATTAAAACAAATACAGGCATACCTCAGAGATATTGCAGGTTTGATTCCAGACCACAACAATATTAAGCGAATATGTCAATAAAGTGAATCACTTGAATTTTTTGATTTCCCAGTGCATATAAAAGTTATGTTTACTATACTATACTGTGCTGTATACTGTAGTCTATTAAGTGTGCAATAGCATTATGTCTAAAAAACCATACCTTAATTTTAAAATATTTCATTGCTAAAAAATGCTAACCATCATCTGAGCCTTCAGTAAGTTGTAATCTTTTTGTTGACAGATGGTCTTGTGTTGATGCTGATGGCTGCTGACTGATCAGGGTGGTGGTTGCTGAAGGCTGGGGTGGCTCTGGTAATTTCTTAAAATAAGACAATGAAATTTGCTGCATGAATTAACTCATCCTTTCACAAGTGATTGGTTTTCTGCAGCATGCAATGCTGTTTGATAGCATTTTACCCACAGTAAAACTTCTTTCAGAGTTGGAGTCAATCTTGTTAAACCCAACCACTGCTTTATCAACTAAGTTTATGTAATGTTCTAAATCCTCTGTTGTCACTTCAAGTCTTCACAGGATCTTCATCAAGAATAGATTCCAATTTGTATGGAAATATGTATGGAAATATGTTAATATAAATGTTTCAGACATTACATGAAATTTCTAAAAATCTTATATTTGTATTTGTATGGAAATATGTATGGAAATATGTTAATATAAATGTTTCAGACATTACATGAAATTTCTAAAAATCTTATATTTGTATTTGTATGGAAATATGTATGGAAATATGTTAATATAAATGTTTCAGACATTACATGAAATTTCTAAAAATCTTATATTTGTATTTGTATGGAAATATGTATGGAAATATGTTAATATAAATGTTTCAGACATTAAAAAAAAAAAAAAGAATAGATTCCATCTCAAGAAACCACTTTCTTTGCTCATCCGTTAAAGTTTATCATGAGATTACAGCAATTCAGTCACCTTCAGGCTCCACTTCTAATTCTAGTTCTCTTGCTATTTCTACCACATCTGCAGTTACTTCCTCCACTGAAGTCTTGAACCTCTCAAAGTCATCCATTAAGGTTAGAGTAAACCTCTTCCAAACTTCTGTTAATGTTTATCTTTTGACCTCTTGCCACAAATCATGAATGTTCTTAATGTATCTAGAATGGTGAATCCTTTCCAGGTTTTCAAATTACTTTGCTCAGATCCATTGAAGCAATCACTATCTATGGCAGCAACAGCTTTACAAAGTATTTAAAATAATAAGCTTGAAAGTTGAAATTACTCCTTGATCCATGGGCTGCAGAAAGGATGCTGTGTTAGCAGGCATGAAAACAACAATAATCTCATTGTCTATCTCCATCAGAGCTCTTGGGTGGCCAGGTGCATTGTCAATGAGCAGTAAATTTTTTTTTAAATAAATTTATTTATTTTTGGCTGCATTGGGTCTTTGTTGCTGTGTGTGGGCTTTCTCTAGTTGTGGCAAGTGGGGGCTACTCTTCGTTGTGGTGTGCGGTCTTCTCATTTCGGTGGCTTCTTCTGTTACGGAGCATGGGCTCTGGGCTCTAGGCATGCGGGCTTCAGTAGTTGCGGGACACGAGCTTAGTTGCTCCACGGCATGTGGGATCTTCCCAGACCAGAGATCGAACCCATGTCCCCTGCACTGGCAGGCGGATTCTTAACCACTGCGCCACCAGGGAAGTCCCCTTTGAGCAGTAAATTTTGAGAGGAATCTTTTTTCTGAGCAGTAGGTCTCAAACATTCAACTGAGTAAAATATTCAGTAATTCAAGCCTGGATATGCTGTCAGCCAGGCATTGTTGTTCTACTTATATAGCACAGGCAAAGTAGATTTAGCATAATTCTTAAGGGCCCTAAGATTTTTGGAATGGTAAATGAGTACTGGCTTCAACCTAAAAGTCACCAGCTGCACTAGCCCTCAAAAAGAGAGTCAGCGTGTTCTTTGAAGTTCTGAAGCCAGGCATTGACTTCTATGTAGCTATGAAAGTCCTAGATGGTATCTTCTTGCTATGTAAGGTTGTTTCTTCTACACTAAAAATCTTTTGTTTAATGTAACCACTCTCATTAATTATCTTTGGTAGATCTTCTGAATAGCTTGCTGCAGCTTCTACATCAGCATTTGCTGCGTTACATTGCACTTTTATGTTATGGAGATGGCTTTTTACCTTAAACCTCATGAACCAACCTCTGCAAACTTTTTTTTCAGCAGCTTCCTCCTCATCACTCTAAGCCCTCACAGAATTGAAGAGTTAGAGCCTTGCTCTGGATTAAGCTTTGGCTTAAGGGAATGCTGTGCCTGGTTTGACCTTAAACTTCCTCTATATCAATAATAAGGCTATTTCGCTTTCTTATCATTCACATGTTCTGGAGTAGCACTTTTAATTTCCTTCAAGAACTTTTCCTCTGCATTCACAACTTGGCTAACTATTTGGTGCAAGAGGCCTAGCTTTTGGCCTATCTCAGCTTTCAATATGCCCTCCTCACTAAGCTTAATTTCTAGCTTTTGACTTAAAGTGAGAGACATGTAGGTCTTCTTTCACTTAAACATTTAGAGACCATTGTAAGGTTATTAACTGGCCTAATTTCAATATTGTTATGTCTCAGGGAGTAGGGAGGCCTGAAGAAAGGGAGACACAGATGGGGTCAGTGGAGCAGTCAGAATGCACACATTTATTAAGTTTGTTGTCTTATATGGGTGTGGTTTGTGGCACCCCCCCAAAAATACAATAGTGACATCAAAGATCACTGATCACAGATCACCATGACAAATCATAATGGAAAAGTTTGAAATATTGTGAGGAAAAAAAAATACTGTGAGAATTGCCAAACTGTGACACAAAGTGAGCAAATGCTATTGGAAAAATGGTGCCAACAGAACTGATGCAGGGTTGCCATAAACCTTCAATTTGTATAAAACCACAATATCTGTGAAGCAAAATAAAGCAAAGCACTAAGAAACAAGGCATGCCTGTATGTGATGCTATAAACATGCCAGTGTGGCTAAAGTGAAAAAGGAAGATAATACCAAGTGTTGGCAAGGATACAGAATAACAAAAACCTCATATACTCTCATTGGGAGTGTAACTTGGTACAACTTCTTTGGTAAAGTATTTAGTAGTATCTATTAAACCTGAAAATACACATACGCTATGACCTACCAATTCCACTTCCAGTCAAAGGTCCAACAGAAATGTATCTATGTACATTCACCAACAAACACATAAAGGAATGTTCATAGCAGCACTAATCATAATTTCCCCAATCTGCAAATAACTCAGATGTCCATCAACAGTTGTGAATGGAATAAGTTGTGGTATATTCATATGATGGACATTATATAGCAATGAGAATGATCAAATTATTGTTGCTAAGCAACAGCATGGATGAATCTCTCAACACATAAAGTTGGGCAAAAGAGGCAAGACACCACAGAGTTCATCGAGTATGATTCCATTTATATAAAGGTGAAAAGTAAACAAAAACAACTTATGGTGTTAGAGGTTAGGATGATGTTTACTGAAGTCAGTGTGGTAGGGGTGGGACTCGTGACTGGCATGAGGCAGAACAGATGCCATTGGTGTTGTTTTTTGATCTGTGTGACATTTACAAAATGTGTTTACTTTGTCAAAATTCACCAGACTATACATTTACTGTTTGTGCAGTTTTCAGTAGGTATTATAGGTCAATTGACTTTATTTTAAAAATTATGTGTCTGTGTATGTATGTATGTAAAGCTGCTAATGCTTATCCTGAGAAATTCATTTATACATCTACACACTAAAGATTGGAATTCCACGAGCATTTAATGATACGTAACTTTCATGAAACTGTTCCACTGACTGCTTCCAATGATGGCTCTTTTTTTAATGAACCATATCTGGGAGGAAAACTGAGGACACTGATGATTTTCATGGTCTTCTAGATGCACCTATATTTCTACTTGTATTCTACCTTGGAGAAAAACTTCTGTGTCTAAAATCAGTAATTAAAATTCTCCAGGTAACGTTATAATGTAGTACATAGTTCAATACATGGGATCTGGAGACAAAACTGTCTAGGTCTAAATCCTGGCTCTGCCATTTACTAGCTCAGTGTTTGGGGGGCAGGAAACTTGGTTTCCTGATCTGTTAAAGAGGGATATGTAATAAACATAAGATTAAATAAGTGTTAATAATGAGTAGGAAGGAGCACATGAAAAACAGTGGAAAATTTCTTATAATACTATGGCTGGTAAGTACTTTTTTCTCCTTTGTATCTCTGTAAACATTTCTTCACATGAAATTCAATGCAAGACTTATTTTTCAGACAATATTAATGTTTCATTCCATCAACACTGGTGAAGTGGTCTGTTCTTGGGTGCCTTAGACCTTGATGCTTACTTTTCCTCTTTGGAAAAGACTGCATATGAAAGCATTTTCTTTCTATTTAAGCAAGTTCCTTCTTCATCAAATATGTGTTCTGGTCCACAGGCCTTCTCTTCTATGAGCTTCTTCAGCTCAGCTGTTACTGCCTTTCCCATTTTCTTCACATTCTAAAAAGAAAATGCTTAAACTTCTAAATCGAACCATGACTATAGACATAGAAAGTTAGTAGTGGCACTAATTCCTTCAACACTTGGGGTATCAGAAGCCACAATTATAAAGCCTCCTGGCTTTCTCTAGAGTTATAATAATGGAGAGAAAATGGATCCAATGAAAAGAGGAGACTGGAAAATTAAAAAAACTGAAACTAAGAACTAAATACATGAGTTTAACAGCCACTTTGTTACAGTTAAAGAGAGAATAAACTAGAAAATTGTAGAAAATATCCAGACAAAAGCATGGAGAACAAAATAGATGGAGTGTACACAGAAGAGTATAATTGGAATACCAGAAGGGGAGAAGAGAGAGAATGGTGCAGAAGCAATATCTAAAAAGATAATAGCCAAGAATTTTCCAAAGATAATGAAAGACATGAAGTCACAGATTCAAGAAAAACTATGAGCCCCAATTAGGATAAATTAATCCCCCCCACCACCAGCATCATAGAATATACTGATGAAAAACAAAAATATATAGACTATCTTGAAAGCAGCTAGAGAAATAGACACCATCCTCAAAGAAGGAACAAGAAGATGGATATCTAACTTTTCAACAGAAATTATAAAAGTCAGAAAACAATGTAATGACATCTTGAAAGTGCTAAAAATAACTGCCAACCTATAATTCAATACCCATGTTGAAATATCCTTTAAAAATAAAGACAAAATGAAGTTATTTCCAGACAAATAAAAACAAACAGTTTATCCTGAGCAGAATTTAAAAAATAAATAATAAATGGAATTCTTCAGGCAGATGAAAAATTATCCCAGAT
Source organism: Balaenoptera acutorostrata (assembly GCF_949987535.1). NCBI lineage: Eukaryota > Metazoa > Chordata > Mammalia > Artiodactyla > Balaenopteridae > Balaenoptera > Balaenoptera acutorostrata. The sequence goes on from NC_080078.1 coordinate 30,497,384, forward strand.
GGAAATACAGGAAGAAATAAAGAGCAACAGAAAGGGTAAATACACTTGACCCTTGCACAATGAGGGCATTAGAAAATCCAAGTATAACTTTTGACTCACCCCAAAACTAGTAATAGCCTACTGTTGACCAGAAGGCTTACTGGTAACATAAACAGTCGATTAACACATACTTTGTATGTTATATATATTATATACTGTGTTCTTACAATAAAGGTAGAAAAAAAATTAAGAAAATCATAAGGAAAATACAGTTACAGTAGTGTCCTGTATTTATTGATACTGTAAGTTTATGTTGTCTGTTTACAAGATGAATTGTCTGTCAGTACCTACATCAATATTGTCCTAATGATACAAATACCATAGATGTTATATGTATTACAAACATTAGACATCAAAAATGAAAAGAAAATGTGAAAAAGAAATTATTTGTTTATAGGTACTATATTTATTGAAAAAACTCCATGTATACGAGTAGACTCGAGTAGTTCAAACCCTTGTTGTTCAAGAGTCAACTGTATTTGGGTAACTCTAAATGAATGACTGTACAAAGTAATGATATTGTCGACGAGATTTAAAATAATGTAAAACTTAAATGCGTGAAACAAACAATGGGAGGGCGCACTAAATGGAGTTAAAAGTGTTCTAAGGTCAAGCATTGCCTATAAAATGGTAAAAGTAGCAATTCATATTAGACTCTAATGTCGAGTCAAGAATCCATATCATGATCTTTAGGGTAACTTCAAAAGGTACAATGAAAGATGTATAATTAATGAGGTAATGGGGAATGGGAAAAAGAAATCTAAAAGAAGGCTAAAATAAGTAGAGAAAAAACAGACACAGATAAGGGAAAAGGACCATAAAATAATGCGACAAATAGAAAACAAGTATTAAGATTATAGTTATGAACCCACATATATCAGTAAGATTAATTAAACATAATCTAAAATTTCCAATTAATAATTATTTTCAAATAGGATTAAAAATACATGTTCAGCTTAATAAATAATTATAAAGCTAGCATCCATGTAGCCACTACTCAAATACATTTTAAATTATCAGCACTTCAGAAACCCACGTGCCTCCATCCTGAATCATTAATCTCCTTCATAAATAGCATTTGTGGTACTAATCCCCTTGTTTTACTCTTTAGATTTACCATCTAGCTTTGAATGAATAAATAATGTACTTTTTGCTGGCTATTTTTGAACTTCATTTGAATGGAATCATACTATTTCTTGTGTCTGCCTTTCAATGTTTTTTGTGGGAGCAACATACTGTTACATGTGACTGTAGTTCCTTCACTTTCATTAATGTACAAAATTCTACCATATGGATTTACAGCAATTATTTTTCTTTTCAGCTGTAGACGGACTTTTTTCCTTCTGGTTTTTGGCTATTATGGAAAATGCTGCTAATAAACATTCCTCTAGATATGTCCTATTGCACATGTGAACATGTCTCTAGCTAGGGTATATACGAAGGGATAGGACTGCTAGGTAAAAGGATATTCAGATCTTCAATATTTCTAGATAATGCTAAATTTTTTCTAAAGTACTATACCAATTTACTCACCCAACAAAATATTAAATAAAACCAATTCCCTTTATTTCAAAACCTCACCAATACCTGGTATTGTCAGATTTTAAAATGTGTTACTTTTCCTTACCTGATATGAAATGGTATCTCATTGTGGTTTTATTTATTATTTATTTTTGCTGTGTTGGGTCTTCGTTTCTGTGCGAGGGCCTTCTCCAGTTGAGGCGAGTGGGGGCCACTCTTCATTGCGGTGCACAGGCCTCTTACCGTTGCGGCCTCTCCTGTTCCAGAGGACAGGCTCCAGACGCGCAGGCTCAGTAGTTGTGGCTCACAGGCTCAGCTGCTCCGCGGCATGTGGGATCCTCCCAGACCAGGGCTCGAACCCGTGTTCCCTGCACTGGCAGGCGGACTCCCAACCACTGCGCCACCAGGGAAGCCCTCATTGTGGTTTTAATTTGCATTTCCCTGATTACTAGTGAAGATGAGCACCTTTTCATATATTTATTGGCCATTTGGAATTCTTCTTTTGTGAAGTAGATGTACAAGTCTTTTGGCCATTTTTCTTTTGCATTATCTGGCTTTTACTCATTGATTTGTTGAAGTTCTTTATATATATTCTGGGTACTAGTGTCCTCTATAGGTTATATGTGCTGCGAGTATCTTCTCCCACTTGATGGCCTGTCTTCTATCTTTATAGTGCCTTTTGAGAAAAGAAGTTTCTAACTTTAATGTGGTAAAATTGATCATTTTTTTCCTTTTATGGCAAGGGTATTTGTGTCTTAAGATATCTTTCCTTATCCAAAGTTCATGAAGACATTTTATGTTACCTTCTAAAAGCTTCATAATTTTCCTTTAGATATTTAGTTCCTTAATTCACTTGAGACTGATGTACAGTGATTGGACTCAGGGATCCAATTTCTTTTATATTTCTCACAATATGAATAGCAATATGAATTTACTAAAGTCAATCATTTCCCAAATGATCTGCCATACAATCTCCAACACAAATCACATATACATATAGGTATAGGTTTCCGGACTCTCTGTTACACAACTTTATTGTCTAGCATTTGCCAGTATCACATTATCCTAATTACTGCAGTTTCATAATGTCCTGACATCTGATGGCAAACTCCTTCCATTCTGTTTCTCTACTTAAAGGGTATCTTGGCCTCTTAACCCACTGCATTTATATATACATTTTCGAGTGAAATCAGCTTGTCAAGTTCCATAAAATTGCACACTGGGAAAGTGATTGAAACTGTCCTCTATAAATTAATTTGAACAAAAGTAAAAGCATTTTATAATACTGTATTGTCCAAACCATAAACATAGTACATTTCTCCAATGAATTCTTCTTCGATATCTCAAAGTTTCGTAATTTTCTTCAGTTATTACATGCCTCGTTAATTGTATTTCTAGGTACTTGATATGTTTAATACTATTATATGTTTAAAAATTTTTCATTTCCTAATTTTTTATATCTTATAGGAATACAATTGATTTCTTATATGTTTGAATTTAGCAATCTTGCTAAACTCTCATTAATCCTAATAAATTATCTGTAAATTCCTTTGGATTTCCTACATATATACCCCCAATCATCTAGGAGTAGTAATAATATTTATTGTTTCTTCTTTTTGAATCTTTTATATTTTCCTTTCTTTTGTTTTTTTGCATTTTTGCATTAAGTAAGATATCCAGTATAACCTTGAAGTGGTAACAGCAGGCATCCTTCTATTTTTATCTCAAAGGGAATATTTCCAATATTTCACTATCATATTTGTTTTAGGGTTTTTATAGATACTCTTTATCAGATTAAGGAAGGTACCTCCTATCCCAAGTTTTCCAAGAATTTCTTTTTAATCATAAACATATATTTTCTAAAATCCTACATCTATTTTGAGCTAATGATGACTATTCTCCTGGCACATCACGTAAGGTGACTTGCTGTTGTTAAACCAATGTTGCAGCATTCCTGGAACAAATTCAACTTTTATAGACTGTTGAATTTGGTTTACTAGTTTCTGTTTAGGATATCTGCATCTATTTTGTGGGTAAAAGTAAACTGTAATTTTCCATTTCTGTAAAATTTTTAAATTGATTTTATTATCAAAGTATCAGAGTTATATCAAATTTCAGCATCTAGTCTCATAAAATGAAGAATATTCCCTTTTTTTATTCTTTGGGATAGTTTGTTTAAAACTGGTATTCTTTCTTAAATGTTTTATAAAATTCACCACTGAACCTACTCATCAGGGTCAAGTTACACAATTGTTACACCTATTCTCACACTCACCATGGGCTGACAGTGCTGCCTGAAACAGTTTCTTAGTTGCACATTCTTCCTTCATTATACAGCATGAGGTGAATCGTTCATATCATGGGTATAAGCCACTGATAAAGTTAACATATCAGTCTATAAAATGTTATTTTAATGGTGTCTTCACTTTTTCACTTCCATCAACAGCATTTTTCTTTTTTGTCACTTTATGAGTTTCAGCATAGGCATCAAGAAGTGGTAACAACAAACACTCACTGAAATGTGACTCTTTCCCTTGTCAACTAAATAAATGCCTTCTTCACAGCAGCTTCCTGGCTCAAAACTAAAATGCAGGGGCTTCCCTGGTGGCACAGTGGTTAGGAATCCGCCTGCCAATGCAGGGGACACGGGTTCGTGCCCCGGTCCGGGAAGATCCCACATGCCACGGAGTGGCTAGGCCCGTGAGCCACAACTACTGAGCCTGCACGTCTGGAGCCTGTGCTCCGCAATGGGAGAGGCCGCGACAGTGAGAGGCCCGCGCACCACGATGAAGAGTGGCCCCCGCTCGCTGCAACTGGAGAAAGCCCTTGCACAGAAACGAAGACCCAACACAGCCAAAAATAAATTAATTAATTAATTTAAAAAACAAAAACAAAAAAACTAAAATGCAGGCCTCAATATCATGGAATATTAGGGTTTCTTCTGAAGAGCCAGAACTACATGTGAATGTGAATTCCCAAATACCAAGAATCTCCTGTAAATGGTGTAGATCTGTAATGCTTCTCTTTCGTTTTATAGCATCCTTGAGTATGCATAGTTATTTGGGGGAAAGAGTGGTGTTCTTCAAACAATGGCCATCATTTAATTCACTTATTTTTAGTTATAAATTTTCCTCTTTTTAAAAGCTGACGTATAACTTAACATATAAAAGCAAAACCATAGGACATTTTAAGGAGTGAAATGTTAAGAATAAATAAATAATATTATAAAGCTCCAAAACTGCTGAGAATCACCAGTCAAGAGAATTCATTAAAATGGCCCCATCCCCCTATCCCTGAACATCAATCCAGGCCAGGATCACCAATCAAGCGTCTTTGTTAAACTAAATTACTTCTTCCCTACCAGCCCCAAATCTTCTATTAGACTAGATTGGAGATCAGGTGTCTCAGCTGCTTTGTGATCAATCAGACAAATAAGTTAACCTATTCACTCTAGTTTGAAGTTCTCATGATACTACTTTCAACATGCAGGGAACTAATTTTAGACACTTTTCTCCTAGTCTTACTCCTCTGTGTAATTCTTTAAAACCACTGTTTCACAGGGCCTTGATTCTTCCATGTGTAGAAGTGGAAACTACTGGAGTGATCCAGCTGATCACTCCAGTTGCCATACCAATGATGGAAAGCATCACAATGAAAAACCTGATCACCTAACCAATTCAAAATTTTATTTAGTACAGTTAAAACAACAATAAAAGCTTTTAAGAACCAATTTCTTCATAATGGACATAAATAGCATTCATATAAATATGAAGCGTTAAGCTATTTTATGCTTAATTGAGTATATGTGTTTACAAACATATTTAGATAAGTAAGTTCATGCATTTTTATAGAAATGCCTACCTTTCAGAAACAGCCTCATTATGTTCCCGTGACAAATTAATCTTTTCACTTGCTTTTTCTGAAGGGTTAGAAGGTTCAGAGTTCACAGAAGTTTTTCTTTCCTGTGGACTATTAACTGACTCTGGATTCTTATCCAAATTCATAGTCTCTGAATTTGCAACCTGTTAGTTGGGTGAGGAAAAAGCAGTTGAGGGGAGGGTTACCAATTGTGCTCTTCCAACAAAATTGATAATAGGTTAAAATTCCACTTGGAAAGTGTTCTCAAAATATTCTTGCATACACACAATAAAACATATATTAAATTATATATATATCAATGGCTGATGACCATGATTGCAGTTACTCTGCCAAAATGAATTTAAAAAAATACTTCAAAAGAAATAAAAATAATGACAGCACAAATCAACTTCCTAGCTTGAACGAAAAGAAGGAGAAACAAATACCTAAGTACTTAGACAACATTTTATTCCTATTATACTAAATTTTAGGAATTAATAAACATTAGACTTTAACAAGGAAACTTTTACTTTTGTTATACTTCTAATATGAGTGAAGACCAGAAATAAATCAATTTTCCAACTTGCTCTTCTAGGTGATGAGTTTTGGATAGGCTAAGAATTTCCCAAATCAAATCCTGGTTCCTTTTTGCTAAACAGTTTCTCCTTCAATTTATTTCTTCTCTCTCATATTTTACTGTAAGAAGCAAGAAACCAAGCCAAACCTTCAACACTTTGCTCAAAAATCTCATCAGCCTAATAAACATGCAAGTTTATCACTTACAAATTCTGCTTTCCATATCACTTAGGTCACATTTCAGCTAAGCTTCCTGCCACTATGTAACAAGAATCCCCTCCCCTCCCCAATTTCCAATAACATGTTCCTCCTTTGAGTCCTCACCAACAGTGCTTTTAAATGTCTGTATTTCTACCAACAGTTTATGAAGATTTAGGTATTCTCTTAAGACTATACAGGGTTTCTCTACGATGTTCCTCATTTCCTCCTGAGCCCTCACTTGCAGACTTTACCATCTATATTTCTATAATACTAAGAGTCTGTTCAAGGCAATCCAGGCTTTTGAAAAATCATGCTCCTTAATATTCTTCCAGCCTCTACCATTCCAAATCCACTTCCACATTTTTAGGTATTTGTTACAACAGCATGCCATACTTCCTGGTACCACATTCTATATTAGTTTCCCGAGGCTGCGATAACAAATTACCACAAACTGGGTGGTTTAAAACAACAAAAATTTATTCCGTCACACTTCTGAAGGCCAGAAGTTTGAAATCAGTTTCATTAAGATCAAGTTGTTAGCAGGGCTGCATCCCTTCTGGAGGCTTCAGGGGAAAAATCTGTTTCCTTTTTTCCAGCTTCTAGAAGCTGCCAGCATTCCTTGGTTTGTAGCCCTTGCCTCAATCTTCAGTGCAATCATCCAACCTCTGCTTTCATTGTCCCATTTCCATTTTCTGTCTTTAACCTTCTTGACTCCTTTTTATAAGGATCCTTGTGATTATATTGAGCCCACCAGGATAATCTTCCCATCTATAAGCTTCTTTTAGCACATTAAGTAACATACTCACAGGTTCTGGGGATTAGGTCGTGGACATCTTTTGGGGGCCATGATTCACCACTATCAACCATCTTGACACAATTAGCACAGAAGTGACATTTATAGAATATTATACCCAATATTCTTTTCAAGTGTACATGAAACATTCACCAAGGGAAAGCATACCTTGGGCTATAAAATAAGTGTCAATAACTCTCAATGTTGCAATTTTACACAGTATGTTCTCCGACCAAAATGAAATTAGAGGGGCTTCCCTGGTGGCGCAGTGGTTGAGAATCTGCTTGCCAATGCAGGGGACATGGGTTCGAGCCCTGGTCTGGGAAGATCCCACATGCCGCGGAGCAACTAGGCCCGTGAGCCACAACTACCGAGCCTGCGCGTCTGAAGCTTGTGCTCCGCAACAAGAGAGGCCACGATAGTGAGCGGCCCCCGCTTGCCGCAACTAGAGAAAGCCCTTGCACAGAAACGAAGACCCAACACAGCCAAAAATAAAAATAAATAAATAAAAAATAAAAATAAAGGAATTCCTTAAAAAAAATGAAATTAGATATCAATAAAAATAAGATACCTAGAAATGTTTGGAAATTAAACATATCCTTCTAAATAACCCATGGGTCAAAGAACAATACCATAAGGGAAACTGGAAATTATTTTGAACTGATGGAAAACAAAAATACAATATAATACAGATTATATTATACTCTCTACACTGAGAAGTACATAATATAAGCATTAAGAAGATGCTTAGAAGGTGCTTAGAAAGAGCAGTGCTTAGAAGAAAATTTATACCTTTAAATGTTTTCTAGTAGAAAAGGTTAAAAATTAATGCTCTTTCTCTCTTAAGAAGCTGGAAAAAGAAGAACAAATTACATCCAAAGTCAGACTGATCAAGAAAAAAAGAAAACATAGATTACACTAGTATCAGAAATGAAATAGAGTATATCACTACAGATCTACAAAGATTAAAAGGACAAGGGGGGGCTTCCCTGGTGGCACAGTGGTTGAGAATCTGCCTGCCAATGCAGGGGACGCGGGTTCGAGCCCTGGTCTGGGAAGATCCCACATGCTGCGGAGCAACTGGGCCCGTGAGCCACAGCTACTGGGCCTGCGCATCTGGAGCCTGTGCTCCGCAACAAGAGAGGCCGCGATAGTGAAGAGGCCCGCGCACCGCGATGAAGGGTGGCCCCCGCTTGCCGCAACTGGAGAAAGCCCTCACACAGAAACGAAGACCCAACACAGCCAAAGATAAAAATAAATAAATAAATAAATAAATAAGACCCGGTGCAACCAAATAAATAAATAAATAATTAAAAAAAAAAAGGACAAGGGAATTTTATCAATAACTTTATGCCAACAAAATCATCAACTTAGATAAAATGGACAAATTCCTTGCTAAGATAACTTACAAAACTAATACACAAAACGAAATAGGAAAATCTAAATTGCTTTATACCTATGAAAGAATTACATTTTCAGGAAAAAGTCTTCCATGAAAGAATTACATTTTCAGGAAAAAGTCTTCCTACAAAGAAAGGTCCTTGCCCAGATAGTTTTCAGAGGTGGATTCTATCAAACATTTAAGGAAGTAATAAAAATCTTACACAAAAAAAAAAAAAAAAAAAAAAAAATCTTACACAAACTTTCAGAAAACAGGGAAGGAAATGCTTCCCAATTGATTTATTGAGGCTAGCGCAAATATGATACTAAAGGGAATAAAGACACAAGAAAAAATTCAGTGAATGTATACTTATGATTATTTTAAATTTTACATAAAAAATATAAACAGATACTAAACTCTACTTAATGATACCCATGCTGAAATATTTTGGAAGTGTACACTGCAAAGTGTATTTTGATACAAAATACATTAGTACTTATGAATGTACCAAATATAAAGATGGCTTAGGGGATGAGTAGACTGACAGATACATGACAAAAATAAATATATTAAAATAGTAAAAGTAGAAGTTAGACGTTGATTATACAAGCGTTCACTGTAAAATTCTCTCAGTTTTTCTGTGTATGTTTGAAATTTTTCATCATGATAAAATGGTGGGGAGGGAGGCAGTATAGGCAATCACAAATCACCTCTCTACTCACTTTATGAAAGAAGTACAGGTGGCATTTACTTTTGGCTATCTGAGGGTATCTTCTCCAGAGATAGAGTCAGAGGAACATTCTAAGTATAAATTTACTGTCTTTTAAACCTGTCTTCATTGGAAGCATATTCTGCTCTTACAATCCAACTACTTATAATGTGGGGCAAGTAAGTTATTAAAACTCCTATACATTTATACCAACCTTACAAGCTGTATTGCTGGATACCATGTTTGGTTCCACACAATTCCTTTGAGGTAACATTACCGTTTTAATACGTCTTTGAAGTTTTGTTATTTTTGTCTAGAAGAGAAAAACAAATAAATACAAAACCAGAGTACCAAATAATATATCATATAGAGATGGAGAGAAAACTATTTGCCAATGTAATTTTGTGAGACTTAGGCATCCACCAAATAAATGAGAAATTCTTATGTAATCCAAACATTTAAATCAGGTTTGATCTAGTATAAGATGTTCAAGAATAGAAGATTAAAAAAATCAACCTTCTAATTGGTTCACAATAAAATTAATGTTGGTAGAAACACCAATTAGCAAGTAACCCTAGAAGAGTAAAACAAAACAAAAAACCTAAAGAAAGTTTGAAACAGGTTATACAAGCTCTAATACAGAATATATTTTGAACTGACACAGAATGGCTGATAGTTCTACAAGTATTTCTCAAGGGCCAATACAGCTGAGATATAATAACTTATATTACCGATGGTATAGCACATGAGGGTTGTGGCCAGGGATCAGATTTGGGTCCACCTTTACTGTTTTCCTTTCCTAATATGTAAAATATCATTAAATTCTACTTTTTAAAAGGACTCAAACGAAATAAAATGAAATTAGAAACTTACAAAGAGTTCATCAGCTATTGCTTCATGTTTACTCCTGCACTGTGTCTTCCCAATGCGTTCAGTCAATTCTTTCAGTTTGTTATCAAATAGTTTGTAATTTATACTACAGATCTCCTGTCGAATCAAATGTCTGACCTAGAATTTTAAAATAAAAACCAAAACACTCCACGTTTCAAATTTAAAAGCAATTTTATTTTCTACTTCTTAAAAACAGCTTTGCTCTCTTCTGGATTTAGTGTAACTAATAAAAGGTACTTTAATTATATATTTATATTACTATGTCAATAAGGTTTATAAAAGTTAAATAGAAAATTCAGCAGAACACATCTAATATTTAAATATATGGGTAAGTCAGAAATTAAATTTATTCTCCTAGTGCTAATTTTAGTTTCCTACAGTTTTGGTTGAATTCCATAATACAAATTAAAGGAATAGTAAAAGTCTATATATATACCCCATTTATACTTTTTAATGACCGTAACTGAAACCTAGTATTCCATAAAAACGGACTCCTCTTATCTGAAAACCAGAGCCCAGTGAAAATGGCTGGTTGATCTGTAGTAGACAGAAAGGAAATTATGAAAATTTGAGCCTTGACCCCACCATTAACAAGCTATATGACCTTCGGGAAGTCACAACATCTCTGAGCTTCATTTGCCTGGTCCACAAATGGGCAGATGTCATACAATGTTGAACAAGTGATGCTCATAGGATTTTCATAAGAACATAAAAAGATAATATGCATAAGAGCTCCATAAAATGGAAAATACTGAACTGAAATTAAAGAAATAAATATGCAAGATAATCTCCTTTACTTAGTTTTTTTTTGCAGGGGGAGGGGATGACTTATTGTTAAAATTGAAAAAAGCAATTATGTGACTAATGCTATCTGGCATAATGCATGCTATTCTATCAGATTATAGTACTTAGCACATGAAACATTAATGAATTTCATTATCTGGCTAGTTTTCAGAAAATAGGTTGGCCTATTTTCAGGGAGCATAATTAATCTCAATGCCTACTGATATGAACGGCTCTGCTGAGCCATACATTCAGAAATATCCACTGCAGGTGTTTGCTCAATGTATATGCCCCTTTTAGCAATTTTCACAACACAGTACATAGTCTCTCTTAATAACAAAATCTGTCATGATATATTTAAGGTATTTATTAGTAATATTTATATCTTCCCATAATATCTTGTTTCTTAGTGCTCAAAACTGGAACACATAGTTTCTATGTTAAACTCTTTTATACTGATGTCACTTAGATGATTAGTCATATTCAGTAATTTTATTTGATTATTCCCAAGGTTTTTCCTTTTCATTCCCAACTGTTCTTGATCTTCAACATTATCATCTACTCGATTTCTTCTGTAACGCTTCATTAACATTTCTTCAGTGGTTTCTCAACATTATTAAACATGACTGTCATTTGTACTCTCACAACTTTTAAATATGATTAATAACTGCTCAAAACATATGTATTATGTAAATAAGTGCTCAGAAAATCATACTATTTTTACTGACAGCCATTACCTGTCCCCATGTGTGTTTTTATGGATTATTGCATGCTTGCCAGTTCACTGGCTGAGGTCAATACGTGAAGTTCATACCCTGATGAATCTTGGAATACATACTTAACTGTTCTGAATACGGAAATACTGTTTTGCTAAGAAGCAAAAGCCATACAGTGTTCGTCAAACTTCCCTAATAAGGAAGAATCATATGGAATACTTGTTAAATTCACAAATTCCTAGGACCTACCCTGATTCACCAAACAATTTCCTGAAAAGAGGCCTGGAAAGAGGCCTGGCAAGAGGCCTGGCACCAGTAATGATTCTTATCAGGTAAGTCTGAGAAAAGAGAACCTTAAAACAATTAGTAGTGAGCTGAAGACACCACAATTTAAACAAGTACTCCTGGTGATTCAGATGGAGGCAGACTCTTAAAACTTGGTTACTTTGGACTAACTGCCCACCAAGGCATGAGTCCTCTAGTGTAGAGTACACATTTGTTCTCATTTAGTGGTTATGTTCTTCATACAGAAGGAAGACACAATAACCTCCACCAAATACCTCATAAATATCTTCTGCAGATGGTAATGTGTCAAAAATTATGGAATCACATGAAGTCCTAGCTACAATTTGCAGATGGTAGGCAAAGTGGCCTAAAGATTGGCGAAAAACTGGAAATTCTGTGTGTGTGTGTGTGTGTGTGTGTGTGTGTGTGTGTGTGTATATATATATATATATATATATAATCTCCCCTATCTGCCTCAACTTTCTGCAATGATGGGTAGGGTGAACAACTTGGACTTCGGAAGAAAAACCCCTCTACTTCAGTAATTTAATTGCAATCAAACAGGCCAAGATCCTTCTGAAACCTCAAAAGATAAAGAGTCAACAGCTCTGGGACTCTCTCAGTAGGGAAGAACAATGTCAGAATGGGAGGCCCTATTCCACTGGGATTCAAACAAGAAAAACAAACAGATGTGGTTTAGAGAGTTAACTGTTCAGACAGGAATTAAAATATCAAGTGAGGGAGAGCTAGTTACTGAGAGATAGATAAAAGATAGGAATTAGCTAAAACCCATGCTGTCACCGGACAATGTAAGAAACTTCTGGTGGCAGTGGTGAGGGAGGATAACAAATAAACTGCATTCCTTAAACCTCACTGGGAAGGACCATATTCTGCGTCAACCTGGACCAAGTATTTTGTGAGGTACATAATAGTAGTGAATGAAAACCCTGATTTTTCTGTGCCAGTGAAATTAAAATGTTCAAAGATTAAATTTTGTATTTATATGTCAATATCAGAACTTATTTCTGAATTCAGCTACTAATCACTGGGAGTAACACAGCTGCAATCCCCAACCTCTTAAGCTAGATCCATGCTTAACATAATTCCGCTACCCCATCCTGCAAACAATAGAATATTTACAAATTTTTTTTAATGTCTCCTTCGGTCTTGCAGAAGAAAATAAGAGGTAGAAAGGGGAAGTGTTGACTCACCTTTTAAGCTGATTCTGCATGAGTCTTTCAATGGTTTCCATTTATTATGTGAATATATGTTCATATAACATGTAACTATGTAATTGTAATGGCCTGTTTTAGAAACAGTGTTTTTGTTTCTGAAACAGCAGGATAGTTTGGATTGGGACATTTTTTGGTCCATTATAGCTGACGACAGATATTAATCTATCACATAATGACTTTTAGTTGTGGCATTTCAGTGGTAATAAAATAGCAAAACATGATCATCAAAACAAGTCCTGATACAGGACCTACTAAAATTGAAGCTCATTACACTTAAACTCAGAGTTGATCAGACATTAATGGAAACTGTAGTACAATGAGATGAAATGGGGCAAAAAGAAAAGTACACTTGACGCTATAAAAGCAAAACGTCAGATAATGCACCATATCTGTGTAAATTAGGGTAAGTAAACCTTTCCCTAATTTCTTGGAAATTAGGGCAAGTAAACCTGAATGTAGCAGGACTTTGTAATGAACTTCCGGGTTGCCTGGGTCTATGAAGTAGTGGTCAATTGTGATAATTAACAGCTATAGCTGCAGATCAAGAACCCCATGACCAGTACAAAAGAGACAGAATTGTTCACAAAGCTCAAGGTCATGTAGTGTCTGACTTGAAGAGATTTGAGCATAATATTGACTAAAAAGCCCGTTCTCTTTCTACCACAGCACTCTACCTTCACGTGATTCTGTAGGTTACACTGCATAGGATCATTTTCAAGGATCTAGAGATGTTTTGGTGATGTAAGCAATTATTTTTCCCTAATACCTCCACCTGCTAATAATTCAGTTTTCATATACCTGCCCTGCATCATGAAAGTTATCTGTACTCATTGTTTAGATCAATTAACTTTTACCATTTTTTACTAATCAAAAGTAAAAGTTTCTGAAGCAAATATTTAAGTCCAATATTTTACCTGTTCCAGCAATGCTGTTTGCTTTCCCAGAGCTAGAGAAATATTTTCATTAATTTGCTCTGAAGTTTTCACACGCTTAACATTTTCTTTGTTTTCTGAAAACATCCTCTTCTTTTGATTATGGCCTTGGGGAGACGGAAAGATCAGAGAGAAAAATATTCCTTCTAATGAAGGAAAGAGGGGAATTCTCTAATTTAGGGACCCCTAAGCAAATTAAAAAACTAAAATGTGACCATGGCAGCATTTTTTAGAAAATGTAATTGTATAAAAAATTCTGACAAACTAATCCTTAAAAAAAAAAATATCTTAGTCCTGGTCTCAGATATACTTTCCTTCCACCGTATTTAATACACATTTAATACTTATTTAATACTAACAAAAACAATAAATTACAGCATTTGATCTTCCATTTACAGTTATTTACTTGGTGGTCTTACATTATTTTTAGAGTTACTAGACAGTCCTACATATTTTTAATAGGTGATCCTACTATTATTTTTAAGCAATTTAAAATTCACCTTGTTAAATGATCACTCTGTAGCATACACAAGAAAACAAACACAATTTATCCTAGTAAATCAAGTTTTTCTTATATTTCATTAACCTACAAAAACACCCTTTTAATGAAATTTACTTGTGCTATTTTAATAACTTTATAACCCTAGAACTTCATTGGTTATTTGATGTGTTTCTCACTCTACACACAAACCTGTATGTATTCTTATTATCTATCCGCTTACACTTGGCATGTGATACACAGGCCAATTCTATGGAAAGAAATGGGTTCACCAACTATTTAAAAAACCCACTCTCTCTTTCAACTAGCCTCATTAACTTAATAAAACTTCAAAAAAAAGAAAAGGTGTAAATGAAATAAACCAAGCAATTTCTATAAACCACCTTTTGATTTTGTTGTACTTTCAAGGGAAAGTGATTGATTCCTTCTTTGCCAGAATTTACTTCCCTTTGGACATAGAGGATACCATTCCCCCTCCCCGCCAAGAATGGTTCAGAAATAAGATACTCTGAAATAATTATCATTTACTGTTTTCCTGTCTATGTGTACTCTACTGTTTCTGAGATTATGAAACCGCCCAAAGCAAAATAACTATTTTAACTTCTCCAAGAGATACATAAGTATGCACTTACTGTTATTACTATCAGTGTCAAATGAGGACAGCCACTTTGCATCTGTACTTTCACAACTTAAAATGCTGGAATGACAGGTTCTACAGGACTCTTCACTTTTCAAAATGTCAGCAGCACAGTTACTAGAAATGACTGAATTTACCAACTTAGGTATTTTATCAACAGGCACAAAAGAGGTATCTGAACTTAAAATTAAAGTGTTATTTTGTCTTTTACCATGTAACTCAGAATTGGAGTTTATTTCTAAATAGGAAACTATCTTGTCAATTCTCTTATCATCCAAGGTATTGGTTATTGTAGACTTTGACACTTGAACTACACCACTCAATACACTGGATGGAGAGCAAATGGATTTCAGATTACCATCCTCTTCATGTTCAAAAAAGGATCGTGTTACACTTGCCTGACATTCAAAATGGTTTTCAGAAGTGTTTCGTGAATCTTTTGCGTCTTGTGTAAAGAGTTTCCTGGGAGATACTACTGTTTTACTTGGCTTTTCATAAGGGTACACAACTTGTTCTTCAGTGTATTCTAATCTTGTTTTGGAATCAACAATTTCTAGTGGTTTTATTAAATTCTGAGAAAATACTTTACTTTTTGGTGCACATACTGAATTTCTGATAGAGTCCAAAGAGGAAGCATCATTTTCAGAATGTCTACATTTGCTACTTATGACATCAGTACTTGAATTCTGATTACCACTTGATACATTATTCCCAATTGCTGCTGTTTTTAGTGCTTCAACATTCTTTGACTTATTCAGGATCTCTGCTTGCTTCCGGCAACTTGGAGGCATTGTTTTTTTCGCCTTTAAAATCTTCCGTTTACTTCTATCTGGACTTGCCATCTTTCATATCCTAGAATTTAAGATACCATATTTAAATGAATATCTCTAGCAGACAAAAGTTAACATTTAATTACAATATTAAAATAATGTTGAGACTAATCTTTCCAGATTTAGATAATTATTTTTATTGAAAAATATACCCATTTTCATCTGTCATTGATAATTTTAATTTTGTTCTATAACTCTATATAAAGTCAAAATTTATACTGTCAGTAAGCCTCTATTTGATACTAAGTCTGATAATTTATCTGGCCACTTTTTTTTTTTTTAATTGTTGAGTTTCTTTAGGAGTTTTTGTTTAAATTCCTCCACTTTTTTTTTTTTAATTTATTAATTATTTATGGGTGTGTTGGGTCTTTGTTTCTGTGCGAGGGCTTTCTCTAGTTGCGGCAAGCGGGGGCCACTCTTCATCGTGGTGCGCGGGCCTCTCATTATCGCGGTCTCTCTTGTTGCAGAGCACAGGCTCCAGACGCGCAGGCTCAGTAATTGTGGCTCACGGGCCTAGTTGCTCCGCGGCATATGGGATCTTCCCAGACCGGGGCTCGAACCCGTGTCCCCTGCATTGGCAGGAAGATTCTCAACCACTGCGCCACCAGGGAAGCCCTATCTGGCCACTTTTTGTTATATCACATCACTACTATAACCATTAAGTTCTGATTTAAATAATCCAAGTAGGCCATACTTTAGATAATCTAAAGATTAAGTTGCATTTCTTCATAAAAACAAAAAACAATGTTTTGTGTGGAATACTCCAGTTTCTACATACCGTGGCATCTTTTTAAAGCCCTCCTAATGTTCAGATTTCCAAATTAATGGTACTGCACGAGTAATTCTCAACAATCATCAGTATGAAATGAGCACTAAAATACACAACATGATGCTAGTTCAAATAAGAAAGCCAAGTCAGGTTTCAATACATCCTTAATTCTGAATTATTTCTGTTAATATAAGAAAAATCTACTACATAGCAGGGAAAAATATTTTAGTATTTATCTCTCAGTGTCCACATCAAGCCTGATCTGAACCATAGGTAAATAAATGGTTTAAAAGAAAGAAAAACTGCCAAATTACAAGGCAATTAAAGGCATAATACAAGCCAAAAAAAAAAAGTATATAATACATGATAGACCAGTTACCTAACAAACTATAGAGCACTTATTAAACTCGAAGACAGAATCTAAGACCTTTTAAGGTGCAAATAACCCGGTCAAAGCTACCTGAATAATTTGATTTATCCTTATCTATTTTCTTACTTAGTTTTCATTTACTGTATTTTTTTCATTCACTGTATCATTTGATCAGGAACAGTTCCAGGATTTGTTAGACCTGAAGGCTGAGTGAATATTTATTTAGAAGAAAAAAAATCACAAACTCAAATTGCAAAAACCTGTCATGTATACATAAAAATCAGGAAATCCAGAAAAATAGCACATTCTCATTAAGGGCCTGATACAAGATAGAACTCTATTTTCCCTATATGACTACATATTTGATAGCCTTTTCATGAATACAATATTTGTAATATTCCCCAAAGACAAACCAAATCTTTTCTCTAGCAAGGTTGATCAATTTTTAATTTTTTTATTTTTTGGGGTTTTTTTCCCAAACGTTTTACTGAAGTACCTACAGAAAAGTGCACATATCATGTGTTCAGTTAAAAGAATTTTCACAAACTGAATACACCCATTTAACCAGAATCAAGATCAAGAAGAGAATGATCCATAGATTCATCAATTATAACAAATATATAGCTCTGGTGGGGGATATTCATAATGGGAGAGGTTATGCATGTGGGGGTCAGGGGATATATGAGAAATCTCTGTATCTTCTTCTTAATTTTGCTGTGAGTTTAAAACTACTCTAAAAAAATGATGTCTGAAAAAAAAGAGCTATAGAAATAAAAGAATACAAAAAAAAGAGAGAATAATTCCAAGGATCAACTGTACTGGTAACTGCCTAAAAGGTGAAGAAATAATTTACATGTTGTAGAGAGGGTGAGTGAAATTTATTACTGGGAGCATAAAAAGCAACAACTCAGTCTAATTGGGGGACCACTGGCATCACCATCCTGACATTTAGGCTTGAATCCTTTGCTGTAAATAAGCCACATTTCACAGAGGTCTTTGGAATCATGGTACTGTCCTGCAGCACAAGGTCAGAAAGACAGGTCATCTACATTTTCTCAAGTCTTAAAGATTTGTCATTTATAATTTACATCCTCAATCCATCTAGATTTTAGGATATAGTTATAGGAAGGGATCTAATTTTGCTTTCCCTCAGATGTATACTGGCATACCTAGGAGATACTGCAGGTTAGGTTCCAGACACTGCAAATATTACAATAAAGTGAATCACATGAATTTTTTGGTTCCCAGGGCATATACAAGCTATTTATGCTGCAGTGTAGTGTACAACAGACTAAAAAAACAATGTACATACCTTAATTTGAAAATAATTTATTGTCCAAAAAATGCCAAAACAAGTCCAATAGGAACGTCAAAGACCACTGATCACAGATAACCATAGCAATATAATAATGAAAAGGTTTGAAATATTGTAAGAATTACCAAAATGTGACAGAGACACAAATGAGCAAAGGCTGTTAGATAAATGCTGCCCACAGACTTGCTCAACACAGGGCTGCCACAACCCTTCAATCTGTAAAAAACACACTATCTGCGAAGCACAATAAAGAGAAGCGCAATGAAACAAGGTATGCCTGTAATTGTTTGAAAGCATCCTATTAATTTTAAACTTTAAAAACATAATCTAATCTGTCCCTTTTATTCTATTTTATCTGGTGATGTAACTCATGCTGAATATACTGTTGTCCATCCCACCAACTTTTTTTAGATGTCTCTTGTAAAACCTATTGAAAATATTTTAAACTAATGAATGTCTTTTAATAAGAGAATTTAATCCAATTACATTTATTGTAAACAACTCATTAAAGCTTTAGTTTACATTTGGTTTTATGCCCCCTGATTTTTATAACTTGTTGTTATGTTTTACATTTTGTCATTTATGTTTATCTCCATGTCATTTTAGTATGAAAATGTTCTATTTTTTAAGGTTTACTAAAGCTTTACAATTCCGTGGAGCCTAGTATATTTAAACATTCCCTAAAAGCATTTTTCAGCCAACATTTCATTAACTACTGAGGTCAAGAGATTTCTTTTCACTGAATTTAGAATTTTATATCCCAGGTTTTACTTTACTCTTACATTATATTTACACACACACACACACACACACACACAGTTGATCCTTGAACAACACAGGGGTTGGGGTTCAACTCTTCGTGCAGTTGAAAAGCCACGTATAACTTACAGTTGGCCTTCCACATATGTGGTTATGATGCTTTCATATCCACAGTTCTCCATCAGCAGATTCAACAACTGCAGATCATGTAGTACTATAATATTTACTATTGAAAAATACCCACATAAGTGAATCTGCATAGTTCAAACTCATGTTGTTCAAGGGTAAACTGTACTTTCAAGAATAACTTTGGATATTCATATCTTGCTAAAGAACCAGATTTCGCTATTATCAATAATGCTATGAACATTCACGTATAAATTTTTGTGTGAACAGGTTTTCATTTCTCTTGGGTATATGCCCAAGGATGGAATTACTGATCATACAGTAACTCTACATTTAACGTTCTAAGAAATAGACTGTTTTCCAAAGGGTCTGGACCAATTTACATTCACACCAGGAAAGTATGAGGGATCCAATTTTAGCACCTCTTCAACCATCAATACTCATTATCATCTGTCTGTTTTAGTATTGCATCTTGGTGTGAGTGATGACTTCACTGTCATTTTAATTTGCACTGCCCTTATGGCTAATGATGATGAGCATCATTTCATGAGCTTATTGGCCACTGGTATATTGTTTTTGGAGAAATGACTATTCAGCTCATCTGTCCACTTCAAAATTGGGTTATCTGACTTTTCATGGTTGACTTGTAAGAGATCTTCATATATTCCAGATCTAAGTCCCTATAGACATGATTTCCAAACTTTTCCTCACATTTTGTGGGTGTCTTTTCAATTTCTTGATGGTATACTTTGAGAAACTAAAGTTTTAAATTTTGATAATGCCCAATTTACTTTTTCATTTGTTGCTTGTGCTTTTGGTGTCATATCTAAAAAAAAAAAATCACTGCCTAATCCAAGGTCATGAAGATTTATCTCTGTTTAAAAATTTTATCATTTTACCTCTTGGATACATTTGGAGTTAATTTTTATGTGTGTTAATAATAAAGTGAGGGAGAAGGTCCACATTTATTCTTTTGCATGTGGACACAGAGCTGCTCCAGCACCTTTTGAAAAGGCCATTCCTTCTCCCCCATTGAATTGTTTTGTTTCTCTCATCAAAAACCAATTGCCTACATAAATGTGAAGGTTTATTTCTGGATTCTCAATTTTATCCCACTGATACATAGGTATGTCCTTATGCCAGTACCACACTGTCTTGATTACTATAGCTTTCTAAGTTTTGAATTCAGGATGTGTGAGTGCTCAATGTTCAAGACTGTTTTGGCTAGTCTGAGTTCTCAGAATAGCTATATGAATTTTAGGACCAGATTAACAATTTCTGCAAAGAAGCCAGCTGGGACTTTAATAGGGATTGTGTTGAATCTTTAGATCAACTTAGGGAGCAATTACCTTCATTCTATCAAGTGTTCAAGTACATGGAAATACAATAGAATTTTGTATATTTATCTTGTATCCTGCAACTATATTGATCTTGTTCTCATCTCAGAATAGTTTTTTGCAGATTCTTTAGGATTTCCTCCATACAAAATCATGTCATTTGTCAATAGCTTTATTTCTTCCTTTCCAATCTATTCCATTTTCTTGCCTAATTGTCCTAACTACAACCTCCTGTACAATGTAGACTAGAAGTGGCAAGAGTGGACATCCTTGTCTTGCTCCCTATTTAGGAGGAAAACCTTCAGTCTTTAATCATTATGCATGATGTTAACTGGATTTTTCACAGGTGCCTTTTATCAGGTTAAAAAATTTCCCAACTAACCCTGCTTCTTTGATTTTTTTTTTTTACCATGAAGGAACCTTGGATTTTTGTCAGAATATGCCTTTTCAGCATTAACATGACCATATGGCTTTGTTCTCTATTCTATTGATATGGTACATTCATTAATATATTTTTGGATGTGAAACCAACCTTGCATTCCTGGGATAAATCCTACATGGTCATGACATTGCTGGATTCAACTTGCTAGTATTTTGTTGACAATTTTTGCACCTATATTCATAAGAGATATTGTTCTATCATTTCCTTACAGTGTCTTTGATTTTGTTACCAGGATAATACTGGCCTCACAGAATGATCAGGGCAGTGTGCCTTCCTCTTCTATTTCTCTGAAGAATTTGTAAGAAATTGGTATTTTTACACATTTGGTAGAATTCAACAATAAAAACCATCTGAGTTTTTCTTTGTGTTCTAATTCAATCTCTTTACTTGCTTTCAGATTTTCTATTTCTTCCTGAGTCCGTTTTGTTCATTTTGGTCTTGTTAAGAATTTGTCTAGTTCATCTATAAAACTGATCGGTATATAAGTGAATCGATCTATAGGATCTCTTATTATCTTTTTAACTTCTGCAAGATCAGTAGTAATGCACCCTTTCATTCCAAATTTCAGTAATTTGAGACTTTTTCATGGTCACTCTAGGTAAAGGTTTGTCAATTTTGTTGATCTTTTTGAAAAACAACTTTGATTTTATTTATTTTATCTTTTTCTTTCTTGATTTTATTAATCATTTCCACTCTAATTCTTATTATTTCCTTCATTCTGCATAGGTTTCCTCTTTCTGCATTAAGATTAAAAGTCAGTTTATTGATTTGAAGTCTTCTTTTTAAATATAGGCATTTATCACTACAAATTTCCTAAGAAAAGCTTTAACTGCACCCAAAATGTTTTGTATGTTATGTCTTCATTTCCATTAATGTTAAAGTATTTTCTAACTTCCTTCATGATTTCTTCTTTGACTTCTTCGTTATTTAGGAGTGTGTTGTTTAATTTCCACATAGCTGTGAATTTCTCAAATTTCTTCTTCTTAGGTTCTAATTTCATTCCACTGTGGTCAGAGAATGTAGTTTGTTGTGGTTTCAGTCCTTTAAAATGTGTTGAGGTTTGTTTTATGGCCTAGCATAATGTCTATTTTGGAAATTTTTCTATGTACATTTAAGAAGAATATAATCTGCTTTTGTTTGGTTGAGTGTTCAAAAGATGTTTCTTAGGTCTAGTTGATTTACAGTGTTATTCAAGTCTTTTCTAATTGATCTTTCACCTAGTTTTCCGTTATGAAAGTGTTGTATTGAAGTCTCCAACTATTATTGTTGAAATTTTCTATTTCTCTGTTCAATTCTTGTCAATATTTGCTTCATATATTTTGGTGCTAGTTAGTGACATGTTTGTAATTGTTATAACTTCCTAAGGGACTGCACCTTTTATTTAAAAATGTCCTTCTTTACCTCTAATATTTAAAGTCTATTTTGTCTAAAATTAGTATAGCCACTCTAGTTTTCTTATGGTTGCTATTCACATGATTTTTTCTATGCTTTTACTTTCAACATAATTGTATCTTTCAATCTACGTGTGTCTCCTACAGACAGCATATAGCTGGATGCTATTTTGCCTCTGGTCTGACAATCTGGTATTTGACTGGATTGTTTAATCCATTCACACTTGACATTAATATTGATATAGTTGGATTTCTGGCTACCATTTTAGTTTGTTTTATATGTTTCATGTCTTTTGTTCCTCTATTCCATTACTGACATAGGTATTCATTTTTTAATACTTTCTATGTGGTATCACTTTAAAATTTCATTTTTCTGCCTAGTATCATATAGAAATACAATCAGTGCTTTTTTATTGATCATATCTCCAACTAATTCATTAAATTCACTTATTAAACCAAATAAGTTCCTTTGAACTTTCTACGTAGTGTCATAATTTTCTTGCTAATCCTTATTTATTTTTCTTATTGCACTAGGTAGAACCTCCAGTATGCTATGAATGGGTATACTGTTAGCAGGCATCCTTCACTCATTACCAATCTTGAAAGGGGTGTGGGGTTTTACTAACACAACTAAGTATGATTTTTGCTATACGTTTTACAAATGCTCTATATTAGATTAATAAAATACCCTTCTATTCCCAGATTTTATCATTAATGCATTTTCAATTTTATCCTTTTCATGTATATTTAGATGATAATATAATCTCATTTTTTCAATTAACTTCTATCATATTGGTTGATCTCTTAAAATATTAAACCTAGCTTATTTCTGAAAGAAACTTCAGTCAGTCATAATATGCCCATTTTTTTGGCTTCATGTTTCTGTATTCAACTTGCTAACATTTCATTTAGGACTTTGTATCAATGTTATGAGAAAGATGAGTCATTCTTTTCCTTTATCAGGTTTTGAAATCAGGGTTATTCTGGCTTCATATAAAAAACTGGAAAGTCTTTTTCCATTCTCTGAAGAGTTTTTGTTTGCAAATAAATAGTATTACTCCTTCCTTAAATGTTAGAAATAATTCATCATTATGCCATCTGGGCTTGGAGTTAACTTAGTGATAAAGGTTTTCAATTATGATTGAATTTTTAAAAATAGATACAGGAATCATTCATATTTTATTTTTGTTTTCTTTTCACACAAAGTTTCAAAATTTAACAGAATTTCAAGTTCATAAAGTTCTTCATAATATTCTCTAATTACATGTGTAATATATGCAGGATCTGTAGTGATGTCTCTTTTTATTCTTTTTTTTTTAATTTTATTTATTTATTTATTTAGTTATGGCTGTGTTGGGTCTTCGTTTCTGTGCGAGGGCTCTCTCTAGTTGCGGCAAGTGGGGGCCACTCTTCATCGCGGTGCGTGGGCCTCTCATTATCGCGGCCTCTCTTGTTGCAGAGCACAGGCTCCAGACGCGCAGGCTCAGTAATTGTGGCTCACGGGCCTATTTGCTCCGCGGCATGTGGGATCTTCCCAGACCAGGGCGCGAACCCGTGTCCCCTGCATTGGCAGGCAGATTCTCAACCACTGCGCCACCAGGGAAGCCCCTCTTTTTATTCTTGATATTACTGACGTGTTTTGTTTTTCTTTCTCTTGGTCACTCTTACTAGAAATTTGTCCATTTAATCAATACTGTCAAAGCACTGACATTCTGACTTTCCTGAATCTCTATTGTACGTAGTGTTCTATTTCATCATTTCCTGTTAGTTTTATGATTCAATTTTCTTCAGGCTTGATTTTTGTTCCAGCTTGAGATAAAACTCAAAACTTTCAGTCCCTTTTTTGTTTTTTTGCATTTAAAGCTACAAAATTTCCTCTAAGTCCTGTCTTTGTCAAGTCTCACAAATTCTGATAAGCCCTCTTGATTATTACTTGGTTCAAAATACTTTTCTAATTTCCATTGTAATTCCTTCTATGATCTGTGCATTATTTAGAAATACATTTATTTCCAGGCAATTGCAGATTTCCAAGTTGCAGTTTTGTTGTTGAAGGTTAGCTTAATTTAATTCCACTGTAATCAAAGAATATCCTCTGAATAATTTCCATCCTGTATTATCTGTTGAGGCTAGTTTCACAGCCAATTTTTTCAAAAGCTCCATGTGTATTTGAGCAAAACCTGTATTCCAACACTGTTGGGTACAGTGTTATTCTATGTCGACGCCAACTAGTTCAAATTTCTTAGCTGTTTATAATCTTCCAGCTATTAAAACAGGAGTGTGTTCAGAGTGATCCACTATGATTCCACAACTTGTCTATTTCTTTTAACTGAATCACTGTCTCTCCCCCCTTACAGTATATAGTTTGAAGCCATGGGTACATACTGATTGAGTTTATTTTCTCTATTCCTGGTGGTGGACTGGTTTTTCTCATTACAAAATATCTCTATCTCTAGTGATGCTTGTTGCTGAAATATTAACTTAATACATTATAAATATCAATACTAAATAAAGCACAATTCCTGTTATATTTTACATTTACACCAAAACAAACCTAAGCTAGGTTGTATAACTTGTTCAAAAAAACACAGTTCAGAGCCAGTATTTAAACCCAGGATCTTAAGACTCAAAGAAATCTCATATCACAAGTACAAATCAGATATTATGAAGTAACAAGGTTACCTTTAAGGGATATATAGTGGTCAACAAAAGGACAAAACATGACCAGCTTATGCCAGGTGACAATCTTATAATGAGCACGAACTAATCCTTACTACTTAAGTGTGGTCCATGGACCAGCAGCATTAGCATCTTCTAAGTGCTAGTAGAATTTTGCTTTCACTTAAAAAAATTTTATCGATGTAATGGTATAAAATTAAGCAGCATAAAATGCTCACAGTGAAATAAAGTAGTTGCTTGTCAACACTCAATGCCTAGTAACAATCATTTTTAACTTTTTAAAAAAATCTCAGTACTTTAAAATACATTCACAGTAGTATTTCTTGAATTACAAATTTTAGCCACTATCAAGGTCCTATACATACAGATAAGGATTTAGCTCTTTTCTATACCCTATACACCTTTTCATCACGTTTGTAATTAAATCAATACTTGAGTTGTTACAAGCAAATACATAACCAGAGAATCACGACTGCATTATCTTTTTTATATTTCCTTTTTCCTGAAGCTATCAAATTTTATCTCCAAATTTCCTATAAACCTATCCTTCACTTTTTTTTTCAAATTCATCAGAACGGTCATACACCAACATTTTCCCTTATTCTCCACTCCTTCAAGGTCACGTTTAAAGATCATCTCTTCAGAGAAAGCCTTCCCCCAAGAGAACTACTTCCTTATCTGAATTTCCCATTAGAAATTTATATTTTAGTCATGATATTTGTGGGCAGAGACTTGTCTTACTTTTATATCCTCAGTGAGATGCTTTTCATGTAGAAGTTTTATTAAATGCTGCTTAAATGAATACTCAACTTATAAAAATGAACCTCTGGAAAGCCACCCAGGGTTATTTTTTCCTTAATAAAGAGTACCAGAACAGGCCTCAGCAATTTTTGCCATAGCTTTAACATAAGCTATTTCATATCAGCAGCACTATACACAGTAGAACCTCAAAGGTATACTAATGATACCACATTTAGTAGATACATATAGTGCCTCTAATATAATTAATGGTTAAATTTAATAAGATCTGTATACAAATGCCCCTTATATCCCTAGAAATTTAATCAGAAGTTCAAAAATTCACATTATATCCAGTTATCTCCCCTACCCAAACAGTTATGTTTACTTCCCTCTAGATATTGCCTGACTACAATCTTTCTGTCCTACTTAGATTGGTAAAGATAAAAAAGGGATACGACATTACCTGAGTCTATAGTAATGCATTTTAAAGGTATGGGTCAAGGTTTAATTAAGCCTCAGAGAACAGAATAAGTATTTAAACAATGTAAGGATATGAGACAAAATATGATAGAAGAATATGTTTCTTTGTATTTGAATATAATCTCACTCAACTTAATGAGAACTAGTACTCTTGTGCATTTAAAATCATAGTTTATTTTTAACAAGTATCCAATATATTATTTAAAATTTGATTATATCAAATGAAATACATCTGTACACACCCACTATAAGAGAACTACATGATTTGCACAGGCAAAGATGCAGGGATCATGCAATATTTTCATACCAGAATTCAAGATATTAAGTAGCAAGGAAATACAGTAGAACTGAAGGTTGAGGTGAAGTACAAGCGTCAATAAGATAAACAGCTGAAAATTCAAGATGTACCTAGATACACCAGTTCTTAAAAGACGCAAATCATTTCCATTAAGACACTGTTCATGCATTTCTGTTGAGGCATAAGTCAATCTTAGGATGTAGTCTGTACAAATCTGCAGATAAGACTGAGAGTTAAGTAGATTAATTTGATTAGGGTCAGACTCAACATTTCCAAAAATGTATTGAAGGATGAACAAACTAAGAAGACATACTTCACAAGAGCTGAACTCAGTGTAATCAGTCCTTCAGCCGGACGCTTCATTTTGTATTTTCAATAGCTTTCCTGTGATATAAATTATTTTTATCTTGAATGTTCTTCCCCATTTGTTTTGCAAATAGTTATGTCGCCAGTCATTTACTGGCTACAATATATGACAAAATCATAATGAAAAGAGTATTAAATTCCAATCTAGCGTGACAGCCCGTTTAAGCGGGTTTCACATAATTTTTCTATTTTTTAACATTTTATTCCTAATGAATTACTCAGTACGATCATCTTTTTCTAGGTCTTGACCATCTATGAGTCTTCAGAGCAGTAAATACCGGCTCGTCACAAAGCAAGCAACATGTGCTGGCTTACAATGTTGGAAACTTCATCTTCAACACAGTATCACGGAAAGGTGGAAGTCAGTTTTCCAAGCACAGCAAGGTTGTAATCAGAGAGACAAAGCAAAATAATTGCTTCCTCTGTACAGGACACGTTCTTGAACTTGCCAAAATTGAAAGTAGGTGGGGGAAGGGCGACAAGCAGGAAATGGTTTTTTTTTAACTTCCTCAAAAATAAACTGTGTTAAAGAACCACGCCTGCCGGTACACGGCTTTCATCCTTCAATCAGAGCATCCCTACACCGGTGAGCTCCACAGGTGTACATTACACGTTTGTGCTCCAGGCGCTTTCCTTTAAAAAGGCATGTGGTCATAAAGGCTCGGAATTTTCTATTTTCCCTGATGTTCTAGTGCCTTCTGCATAAAATGTACATCAAGGAAAGCCTCCCCACCGCCTGATGAAGATCACTTAACTGTTCTGGCACCTGGTTTCCTCATACAAATTATAACTGAAACTCCTGGAAATTTGGCGACGGAATCCCAAAGTTGAGGGGAGGACTACATATTCTCCGTTAGTTTGTAAAAGCAGTACGGTCGGGCCCCACACTTCCACTTACTTACTCGGCGAGTACCAAACCCTGAGGCAACGTCCCTCCGCGGCCCCGACTCGCCCGCGCCGCCGCCCACCACTCCCGCTTCGCCCGCCGCCCGCTCGGACAGCGGGCGGAGACACGTCCTTTCGCCCTTCGCCGTTGTCTTGCCGGCCGGGTCAGAGCCCCAACGACTCCGCGGACACCTTTGAATCAACCCCGCCGCAACCGCCCGGCTCGCGCAGCGCTCCGAGGCCTCCGGGGGCCGGCCCTCAGAGAGGCGCGCGGAGCGCGAGAAACCTCCGTCCCGGCCAACCGTCGCTCGCGCGGGGTTCTCGCCCGGCCCCAACGTACCTAGAGCGGCGCCGCGCCAGCCGCTTCTCTCCCCACAACCTTCGAGAACGCTGCCGCCGATCCCAATAGCGCTTCTGCGCAGACCAGCTGAGGTAAGTATCCCTTGCGCCCAGCCCCGATGGACTTCCGGCCAATGGCAGCGCACACTTGCGGCAGCCCAGCCAATCAGAGACGACCGGGTGGAGGGGGAGGGGAGAACGCGGCGGGGAAGTGGAAGTCCGCTGTGGGGTGCGGAAAGTTCGCGTTTCTGCGCTACTCTCTGTCAGGCCGTTAGACCTACCGAGCGGGTCACGCGACCAAGCACCTGAGCTGGGCCCCTCCTTTGAGCGCCTGAGTGGGCCTCTCCGTTGAGCGACTGAAAGTTTTCCGAAAATCACTATTAAAAAAACTGTATTTACAAAAACAGGCGGCCCGTCCGCAAGCACTGGCTAGCCCATTTGAATTTTTAAAACACTACAATAAAATATAATTGATCTTGGTTTCGGAGGTTTGTGACAACTCCTTAAATTTTGCGACCCAGGCGAGTGGTCACGGCCCCATTGTGTTCTCTCGAGTTTCCTAAATCGACCCAGGGATCTGCCACGCTAGGCTGCACCAGGCTTCATGAGACCTACTCTGCGACCGAATAACCACACTTTTGGTGATTATCCTGCGTTCGTTGAGTAGTTAAGTACCCTCACTGTAGCCGGTGCAGGAAATATCACCATAGCTAGTTTGATTAAGGCCTCCTCACCATGGAGGGTGGAGCTGCCTGCTTGTAACTACTGGCTACTAGAAAAATGAGCCAAGGCTGGACGATCTAGGAGTAGGTCATTAACAGAAAAACATACTCTAACCCAGTCTGTTCCCAAAATATGGTCCAGGGATCCCTGGAGGTCTACAAGGTCACTCTATTTTCATAACAATAGGAGGATGTTATTGGCCTTTTTCATTCTCATAGTCTCGTGTTCAATGGAATTTTCCAGAAGCTTCTAGAAAATTGACGTCTTTTGCAACAGATTGAATGCAGAAACAGATGTGAGAATCCAGCTGTTTTACATCAAACACTAGGGAAAATGTAAAATGTTGCCAATCTTTGCACAATTTTTTTGTTTCATAAAAATTTTTTCTCCCAGTTTTACTGAGATATCATTGGCATACAGCACTGTATAAGTTTAAGGTGTACAGCATAATGATTTGACTTACATACATCATGAAATGATTATCACAATAAGTTTAGTGAACATTCATCATATATAAATACGAAGTTAAAGAAGCAGAAAAAAATTTTTGTGTGTAATGAAAAATCTTAGGATTTACACTCTTAACGTTCACATAAAACATACAGCAGTGTTAACTGTGTTTAACGTGTTGTTATGTTACATTCCTAGTACTTATTAATCTTATAACTGGAAGTTTGCACCTTTTGACCGGCTTCATCTGATTTCCACTGCTTCCCTCCGTGCTCAGCGCTCCCCCCCCCACCTCTCGTAACCACAAATCTGATCTCTTGAGAAAATAACAATTTTGAATATAATTGAAGGGTATGTATAGGGTTGCTGAGAGAGAAGGATGGTATGGGAGGGAGTGTGAGGCAAGTAAATTGGAGCCAGATAAGGAATTTAGACTTAATTCAGTCAATAGTAAGTAGCCTTTAGAAATATCATGTCTATTTAGGGTGATTGGGTATCTTGTGTGCCATTTTAATACCAATCGATATTTACCGGGCATTATGTCAATTAAGTTCATTACATGCATTTTTTCCCATTTATTTCCACATTTGAAATTGGACAATCTGTATTCAAAATTGTGCTGGGTCACTTATTAGCCATGTAGTCTTGGACAAGTTAGGTCACCTCTCAGAGCCACAATGATCTTGTCTCTAAAATGGGAATAATAAACAAAGGATTTATTGAGTTCTTAATTGTCCCAGACACTGCACAAAGCACTTATCCATGTTATTTAAATTAATTATCATACCTCAATATATGAAGTACTATGAAGTCTCTCAATTTGCTATTTGATTTTTATATTATTTATTATTATTGACGTATAGTTGATTTACAGTATTAAATGTTACAGGTGTACAACATAGTGATTCACAATCTTTAAAGGTTATACTCCATTTACAGTTCTTATAAAATATTGTCTATATTTGATTTAAAAAAATACATGGGATAGTAAGGAGACACCTCCTTACATATTTCCAGACTTATAGTAGACACTTGGTACATTGTAGGTATTATTATTAAAATTGATAAAGCTGAATAACATGGATGATCTTGAGCAAATCTCTTAGCCTTTTGTGTTGGACTTTTTTTGGTTGATAGTTTCTTCCAGTGAGAATTGTGGTAGGCAGAATTTTGACTCCCATGATCTTTGTCCCCTGGTATTCCTCTCATGGTTATGTTACATCTTTGGCAAAAGGGATTTTGCAAATATAATTAAGCTTACTAATCAACTCACCTTAAGATGGAGGGATTAGCCTGGGTTTTTCAGGTGAACCCAATATAATCACATGAACCCCTAAAGGCAAAATAGCAGGTCAGAGAGATGCAGCAGAAAGGAAATTCATAAAGATTTCATACATAAGAAGGACCCAAACCACGGGTGCTGGATTGAAGACGGAAGGAACCACATGAAAACCACACTAAAGAAATGAATTCGCCTACAACCTGGAACAAGCCTGGAAGCAGATTCTTCACCAGAGTGTTGGCTGGCTGACACCTTGATTCCAGTCTTATGAGACCCTAAACAGTGCTCCCAGCTGAGTCCACTAGGCTTCTGACTTAAAGAGCTGTGAGATAATAAGTGGGGTTTTTTTTTAATTTTTTATTTATTATTTATTTATTGTTTTTATTTTTGGCTGTGTTGGGTCTTCGTTTCTGTGTGAGGGCTTTCTCCAGTTGCGGCGAGTGGGGGCCACTCTTCATCGCGGTGCGCGGGCCTCTCACTATCGCGGCCTCTCTTGTTGCGGAGCAGAGGCTCCAGACGCGCAGGCTCAGTAGTTGTGGCTCACGGGCCCAGTTGCTCCACGGCATGTGGGATCTTCCCAGACCAGGGCTCGAACCCGTGTCCCCTGCATTGGCAGGCAGATTCTCAACCACTGCGCCACCAGGGAAGCCCCGTGGGTATTGTTTTAAGCCACTAAGTTTGTGGTAACTTTATGGCAACAATAGAAAACTAATAATAGCATTCATTCTCATATCCTTCTCAGCTCTCCCCAAGGCATACTGGAATCCTGGGAACTACATTTCCCAGATGCCCTTACCACCAGTGTTCTGGATTCATTTACATTTTGTCAAGTGGGATGTATTTCCTGAGATCTGGAAAGTGGCAGAAAGACATAAATTATTGCTTGGTGTTTTTTGCTTGGGCTTTGGCTTGCTTGCCTGCCAGTTTCTGCCTCAGTAGACAGTCAACAGTGCTTTTCTGAACTTTTCTGGCTTTTGGGTGGCAGCAGCAGCAACTTCTCTATTCTCTGGGCCAACCATAGAAGCAGTGGCACAAATGAAAATTAATGTGACATTAGCTCCTTCAGCCCTTCCAAAGGCTTTTAAGCACCTAATTCTCTGTCCTAAATACCATTATGCTTGAAATACCTGTAGCAGTTTCTATTTTCATGATTGAACCCACGTACAGAATTCTCCATGCCTCAGTTCCCTCATCTATAAAGTGAAATTACCAATAATGCATGACAGAGTAAAAAGTAGCCTCTTAGAATTGCTGTGTGGATTAAATTACATTGATAAATCCATTTTAAGTGCTGAATATTGAACACACAGTACGTGCTCAATAAATGTTTTTTACTATTTTATCTAAAGGGTTATTCATATGATTAACAAAATTGACACTACCAAATGCCAATTTATTGTACCTTTTTCCAAACCTATCATCAACATTCCTATCTTGAAAACACATACACATTGTCACTACTTTACCTATTGAGGAGTTTTAGCAGCCACAAAGTACCTTATAACATAAGAACTCAGGATTATATATAGTTCTCAGCACTGTCAACTGTGAAAAACAACTCTGGGGTTAGACAGTTTATTTTTTTTTTTTAATAATTTTTTTTAAAATTTATTTATTTATTTATGGCTGTGTTGGGTCTTCGTTTCTGTGCGAGGGCTTTCTCTAGTTGTGGCAAGTGGGAGCCACTCTTCATCACGATGCGCGGGCCTCCCAGCATCACGGCCTCTCTCGTTGCGGAGCACAGGCTCCAGACGCGCAGGCTCAGCAGTTGTGGCTCATGGGCCCAGCTGCTCCGCGGCATGTGGGATCCTCCCAGACCAGGGCCCGAACCCGTGTCCCCTGCATCGGCAGGCAGATTCTCAACCACTGCGCCACCAGGGAAGCCCGACAGTTTATTTTATACCAGTCTTTACTGGATCTTTTTCAAAAGCCATAGGAGAAGTCTGGAAGCCTGCAATGGCAGAGAGAAAAAAGACTTTTGTGGTAACTTTCCAGGGAAGTAACCCCTGCCTAGCTAACCATTCTTATTTCTATCCCCTTGATCTCCAGCCTTTCCAGAGGCTATATTATTATTGAGATAATAATACCATATTAAATCAAGACTTGGGAATTTGCATTTGTTGCATAGTTGCTCCAACTATTTGGAAAAGTCTTTTTCCTCTTCTTCACCTGGCTAATGTCTATTCACATGTTGTCAGGTGGTTCCATCTTTATCTACAGCATAACGCTTATTATACTGTGTTGTCTCTTTTTTCATTTGTCTTTTCCCACTGCTTATGAGCACCTTGAGATCAGTGACCGATCTTTTATGTATTATATTAAATAAGATGTGCCTGACCCATAGTATGTACTTAATAAAAGTTTAAAACTACTATTACTAATAAAATCATCATTGCCACCCTCTCATTATCATTATATATTCCTATTTCCATTATCTGGTACATAATAAGTGCTCATTTAAAGTCCATAAAATGAAAGCAAATGAATGAATTCATTCAGAAGGAATTTTTCAGCATATCATTTATAGTATCATTTCTGTTAGCATAAATCAAAACAGAACAACTAAATTTTATTTAAGGGAAAATGGCAGATTAAAACATTATTGCTGATTATGAATACAACATTAAGTTATAGGATACAACTATTATTATCTTGAATAATTTTTTGTTGGTGTGATTGTTGTGATGGTTAAATTTTATGTGTCAACTTGGCAAGGCTATGGTACCCAGTTGTTTGGTCAAACACTATAAAAGATGTTCCTGTGAAGGTATTTTGTAGATATGATTAACAGCTACAAATAAGTTGACTTTAAGTGAAGTCAGTGTGTAAAGATGAAATTTGTGATAACAACAACAGACAGGGGGAGGGAAAGAGCTGTAAAAGAGCAGGGTGTCTGTATACCATTGAAGTTAAAGTGGTATTAATACAAAATAGATTGTTATAAGTGTAAGAGTCTAATTGTAATCCCTCAAGGTAACCACTAAGAAAATAACTTTTAAAATTTTCACAGAAAAGGAAATGAGAAGGGAATAAAAATGGTACACCATTAAAAAAAAAAAAAAGTAAAGACAGAAGAAGGGAGTAATGGAAAAATTGAGGCACAACCAGAAAAAAAAAAGACAGAGAAGACAAATATCAAAATAATAGAGTAAGGAGTTCCTTATCAATAACTACTTTCAGTGTAAATGGATTAAACTCTCAATTAAAAACAGAGAGTGACAAAATAGATTAAAAATAACAACAACAACCATGATCTCACTATATCCTCTCTATAAGAGACTCACTTTAGGACTTCCCTGGTGGTGCAGTGGTTAAGAATCCGCCTGCCAATGCAGGAGACATGGGTTCGAGCCCTGGTCCGGGAAGATCCCACGTGCTGTGGAGCAACTAAACCTGTGCACCACAACTACTGAGCCTGCATGCCACAACTACTGAAGCCCGCATGCCTAGAGCCCGTGCTCCGCAACAAGAGAAGCCCGCACACCGCAACAAAGACCCAACACAGCCAAAAATAAATTAATTAATTAATTAAAAAAATAATAAAAGAGACTCACTTTAGATCCAAGGACTCAAGTAAGTTGAAAATGAAAAAGATAAAAATAAATATTTCATGCCAATAGTAACCAAAAGAGAGTTGGGGTGGCTATACTAATGTCAGACAAATAGTTTTTAAGTCAAAAACTGTTGCAAGAGAAAAAGAAGGCCATTGTATATTGACGAAAGGGTCAATCCTTCAAGAATATATAACAATTATAAACATATTCACACCTAACAACAGAGCTAAAAATATATGAAGCAGAAATTGACAGTATTGAAGGAAGAAACAGATAATTCTACAATAATTGTCAAAGGCTTTGTTACCCCACTTTCAACATGGATAGAACAACTAATCTGAAAAGCAATGAGGAAATAGAGGACTTGAACCATAGTATAAACCAACCAGATCTAACAGACACATACAAGACATTTCCCACCAAAACAGCAGACTAGACATTTTTCTCAAGTGCATCTGGAACAATTCTCCAGGGTAGACCATATGTTAGGCCACAATACAAGTCTCAAAACATTTAAAAAGATTGAAATCACAGAAAGTATATGCTCTGGACACATGGAATAAAATTAGAAATCAGTAACAGAAGGAAAACTGGAAAATTCAGAAGTATGTTGAATTTAAACAACATGTTCTTAAACAACCAGTGGGCCAAAGAAGAAATCACAAGGGAAATCAGAAAATACTTTGAGACAAATGAAAATGAAAACACTATATACCAAAACTTATGGGAGGCAGCAAAAACAATGCTGCAAGAGAAATCTATAGCTGTAAATGTCTATATTAAAAGAGATAAAATGTTTTGAATAAATAACCAAACTTTATACCTTAAGGAACTAGAGAAAGTTCCTAAAACTAATCAAAAGCCAGCAGAAGGGAGGGAATAATAAAAATTGGAGCAGAGATAGAGGAAATAGAGAATAGAAAACCAACAGAAAATAGAGAAAATCAACAGAGTAAAAAAAAATTGGTTACTTGAAAAGATCAACAACATTGACAAATCTTTAGCTAAACTGACCAAGGAAAAAATAGAGAACACTCACATTACTAAAGTCAGGGATGATTGTGGGAACATTACTACTACCCTTATAGATGTCAACTGAAAAAAATGTACAACCTGAAAGTTGAGAAGTATGTTTTATTTGGAGCTTTACTGAGGACTTAAGCCTGGATACAGCCTCTCAGGTAGCTCTGGGGGACTTTTCCAAAGAGGTAAGGGAAGAGCCAGGATACATAGGAGTTTTTACAAAAAACCAAATAGTCAAACATCAAAAGATTACTGTTAATTAAGGAAAAAACAGACAGCTCAAGTTAATGAATTTAGCACTTTCCAAGTATGGGAAGATGCAAGAGTCTGGGCTTAATGAAATTATTCCTTTGATATCCACCTTAACTATCTAGGGCCAGTATCCTATTTTTCTCCATCCTAAACCCCCTCAGGGTACACCTTCTGGGGTGCCTGTAGTGGCTGATGGCTTGATGGTCACAACATCCTTTGTTTACTGATAAGACTGGCAACATTCTTTGTCCACATAGAGATAAAAAGGATTATAAGAGAACACTATGAAAAACTGTATGCCAACAAATTAGATAACCTAGATGAAATGGAAAACTTCATAGAAATCCACAAACTACCACAACTGACTCAAGAAGAAATAGAAAATCTGAACAGGCCTATAAGAAGTAAATAAATTGAATCGATAATCAAAAACCTCCCAAAAGAGAAAAGACCAGGACTAGATAGATTCAGCGATGAATCCTACCAGTTATTTAAAGAAGAATTAACACCAATCTTTCTTAAACCCTTCCCCCCAAATAGATGTGGAACATGTTCTAACTCATGTTAAGCTAGAATTACTGTGATACCAAAGCCAGATAAAGACAGCACAGGAAAATAAAACTACAGGCCAATATACCTTATTAATGTAAATGCAAAATCCTCAACAAAATAGAAGCAAACCAAATCTAGCAGCATATTGAAAGGATGAGACACCATAACCAATTGGCATTTATCCCAGGAATGCAAAGATGGTTCAACATAAGAAAATCAGTGAATGTAAAGCATCACATTTACAGAATGAAGAAAAAACAAACAACCACTTGATCACTTAATTGATGCAGAAAAGCCATTTGAAAAAAAATCCATCACCCTCTCATCATAAAAACTCTTACAAACTAGGAATAGTAGAGTACATCCTCAACATGATAAAGAGCATTTATATAACAATCCCCAGAGGGCTCTCTCTCACTCTTTCTGCTTTGTAAGGATACAGTGAGAAGACAGCCAACTATGAACCAGGAAACAGGACTTTGCCAGACACCAAATCTTCTGGTGCTTTGATCTTGGACTTCCCAGCCTGCAGAACTGTGAGAAAACAGAGGCTGGTGAGGGCTATTACGACCATGACATTGCCCTACTTTAGGCTCTCCCGACGAATTTGCAGACAAGGAAGCATACATGTTTCAAGTCTAATCTTGATAAAGGATGATGTGTCTGTTTAGCAATTGAAATATTAAGAGCTAATATACATTAGAATGCACTCAGTCCGCCAACTCTGAAATTATTCCACTTTTGTCAAAGGCTTAGTTTTGGGGGATTCACACAACATGGGTATCAGATTTGGGGACTGTGATGTGGTTAAAAGATGCCCACAGATAGTGTTACAGGATATAAGGTGTCATTGATGGCAAAATTGTAGAGCAGGCAGTTAGCCAGATATGCGCAGAGAAGGGAGGCACGCGTCATGTGACAGGAAACCATACATCTTGTGATGACAGGGGTCCTAGAGGCAAACAAAGAACGGCGGGAATCTCTAGCATCGGAAAGTAACCTTTTGCTCTTTATGCCCTTATTTCAATAGAATTCGCATTGCAACCAGAGCAGTACCCGTCATGCACTGACACCATGACAGATCCGAGCAAGAACGACTAAGGACAAAAACTCCTCCTCCCCTCGGGAAGGTGGAGCTGGGACAAAACCCAGGAAATTACCCCCCAAACCCTCCTCAGTGAATATTCTGCCCAGTCATTTTCACACCCCATATAACCAACTTGCCAGAAGGAACTCAGCCTGCCCACTCTCCCTCCTGAGAGCGTTCCGTCTGTTAATAAATGCTTGCTTTGCCTACTTGGTCTCCATGTCTTATCTCTGAATACCTTCTGTAATGAAACAAGAACCTACACTCTGGTAACAAAGTTTATGGAAACATCCACAGGGTGGTAATATGTAAACAGGTAAAGGTACTAGGATCTGGTTCCCTGGACGTCCCCAGTGGTTGTATGGCTGTGGGTGATAAGGCCCAACTAGAGTGAGGACTCTGCAGGCTACAGATGCTTTTCCCCCTCCTGATTTGAGGGTCTGTATACATTTATGGCCCCTCCGTAGAGGGAAGACTTACATTATATGTCTGCTCATTTACCATATGCTTATCACAAGTCTCTGATCTCCAGCGTGTTGATGGGAAATCTATACAGCGCAACGCAACACATTTACATTATTTTATGCTTGTCAGTTGGTAACAAGCACAAACCAACTCAGCACATTCCTGACCATTTACTTAATGGGATCAAGGGTTAGTCTCCAAGGTGCTTATGTCAATAGTAGGCTTCAAACCTGTGGTCCATTTCTGCATAGATTATTTCAACATTGTCCTAAAGTGAGACTTTGCTTTACTATTTGTTTCTATTTTATGAGTTCAAGTTTGATTCATTAAAAATCTTTTTCAGGACTTCCCTTGTGGTCCAGTGGCTAAGACTCCACGCTCCCAATACAGGGGGCCCGGTTTTGATCCCTAGCCAGGGAACTAGATCCCTCATGCTGCAACTAAGAGTTTGCATGTAACAACTAAAAAAAAAAAGAAAAAAGATCCTGTATGCCACAATGAAGATCCAGCACGTGGCAACGAAGATCCAGCGTGCCACACCTAAGACCTGGTGCGGCCAAATAAATAATAAAATAAATAAATAAACATCTAAAAAAAAATAATTTTCTTTTTTACTTTGAAATCGACTTCATGGGTATAAAAATTGCCTAAAATAAAATGCACACGTTTTGACAATCCTGCAGCCTGTGGACCAAAAACCACAGTTACAGAAAGACAGAGAAGATGAAAAGGCAGAGGGCTATGTACCAGATGAAGGAACAAGAAAAAACCCCAGAAAAACAACTAAATGAAGTGGAGATAGGCAACCTTCCAGAAAAAGAATTCAGAATAATGATAGTGAAGATGATCCAGGACCTCGGAATAAGAATGGAGGCAAAGATTGAGAAGATGCAAGAAATGATTAACAAAGACCTAGAAGAATTAAAGAACAAACAAACAGAGATGACCAATACAATAACTGAAATGAAAACTACACTAGAAGGAATCAATAGCAGAATAACTGAGGCAGAAGAACGGATAAGTGACCTGGAAGACAGAATGGTGGAATTCACTGCTGCGGAACAGACTAAAGAAAAAAGAATAAAAAGAAATGAAGACAGCCTAAGAGACCTCTGGGACAACATTAAACGCAACAACATTCGCATTATAGGGGTCCCAGAAGGAGAAGAGAGAGAGAAAGGACCAGAGAAAATATTTGAAGAGATTATAATCGAAAACTTCCCTAACATGGGAAAGGAAATAGCCACCCAAGTCCAGGAAGCGCAGAGAGTCCCATACAGAATAAACCCAAGGAGAAACACGCCGAGACACATAGTAATCAAAGTGGCAAAAATTAAAGACAAAGAAAAATTATTGAAAGCAGCAAGGGAAAAACGACAAATAACATACAAGGGAACCCCCATAAGGTTAACAGCTGATTTCTCAGCAGAAACTCTGCAAGCCAGAAGGGAGTGGCATGAAATACTTAAAGTGATGAAAGGGAAGAACCTACAACCAAGATTACTCTACCCAGCAAGGATCTCATTTAGATTTGATGGAGAAATCAAAAGCTTTACAGACAAGCAAAAGCTAAGAGAATTCAGCACCACCAAACCAGCTCTACAACAAATGCTAAAGGAACTTCTCTAAGTGGGAAACACAAGAGAAGAAAAGGACCTACAAAAACAAACCCAAAACAATTAAGAAAATGGTCATAGGAACATACATATCGATAATTACCTTAAACGTGAATGGATTAAATGCCCCAACCAAAAGACATAGACTGGCTGAATGGATACAAAAACAAGACCCATATATATGCTGTCTACAAGAGACCCACTTCAGACCTAGGGACACATACAGACTGAAAGTGAGGGGATGGAAAAAGATATTCCATGCAAATGGAAATCAAAAGAAAGCTGGAGTAGCTATACTCATATCAGATAAAATAGACTTTAAAATAAAGAATGTTACAAGAGACAAGGAAGGACACTACATAATGATCCAGGGATCAATCCAAGAAGAAGATATAACAATTATAAATATATATGCACCCAACATAGGAGCACCTCAATACATAAGGCAACTGCTAACAGCTATAAAAGAGGAAATCGACAGTAACACAATAATAGTGGGGGACTTTAACACCTCACTTACACCAATGGACAGATCATCCAAAATGAAAATAAATAAGGAAACAGAAGCTTTAAATGACACAATAGACCAGATAGATTTAATTGATATATATAGGACATTCCATCCAAAAACGGCAGATTACACGTTCTTCTCAAGTGCACACGGAACATTCTCCAGGATAGATCACATCTTGGGTCACAAATCAAGCCTCAGTAAATTTAAGAAAATTGAAATCATATCAAGCATCTTTTCTGACCACAACGCTATGAGATTAGAAATGAATTACAGGGAAAAAAACGTAAAAAAGACAAACACATGGAGGCTAAACAATACGTTACTAAATAACAAAGAGATCACTGAAGAAATCAAACAGGAAATAAAAAAATACCTAGAGACAAATGACAATGAAAACACGACGACCCAAAACCTATGGGATGCAGCAAAAGCGGTTCTAAGAGGGAAGTTTATAGCTATACAAGCCTACCTAAAGAAACAAGAAAAATCTCAAGTAAACAATCTAACTTTACACCTAAAGAAACTAGAGAAAGAAGAACAAACAAAACCCAAAGTTAGCAGAAGGAAAGAAATCATAAAGATCAGAGCAGAAATAAATGAAATAGAAACAAAGAAAACAATAGCAAAGATCAATAAAACTAAAAGTTGGTTCTTTGAGAAGATAAACAAAATTGATAAGCCATTAGCCAGACTCATTAAGAAAAAGAGGGAGAGGACTCAAATCAATAAAATCAGAAACGAAAAAGGAGAAGTTACAACAGACACCGCAGAAATACAAAACATCCTAAGAGACTACTACAAGCAACTTTATGCCAATAAAATGGACAACCTGGAAGAAATGGACAAATTCTTAGAAAGGTATAACCTTCCAAGACTGAATCAGGAAGAAACAGAAAATATCAACAGACCAATCACAAGTAATGAAATTGAAACTGTGATTAAAAATCTTCCAACAAACAAAAGTCCAGGACCAGATGGCTTCACAGGTGAATTCTATCAAACATTTAGAGAAGAGCTAACACCCATCCTTCTCAAACTCTTCCAAAAAATTGCAGAAGAAGGAACACTCCCAAACTCATTCTATGAGGCCACCATCACCCTGATACCAAAACCAGACAAAGACACTACAAAAAAAGAAAATTACAGACCAATATCACTGATGAATATAGATGCAAAAATCCTCAACAAAATACTAGCAAACAGAATCCAACAACACATTAAAAGGATCATACACCACGATCAAGTGGGATTTATCCCAGGGATGCAAGGATTCTTCAATATACGCAAATCAATCAATGTGATACACCATATTAACAAATTGAAGAATAAAAACCATATGATCATCTCAATAGATGCAGAAAAAGCTTTTGACAAAATTCAACACCCATTTATGATAAAAACTCTCCAGAAAGTGGGCATAGAGGGAACCTACCTCAACATAATAAAGGCCATATATGACAAACCCACAGCAAACATCATTCTCAATGGTGAAAAACTGAAAGCATTTCCTCTAAGATCAGGAACGAGACAAGGATGTCCACTCTCACCACTATTATTCAACATAGTTCTGGAAGTCCTAGCCACGGCAATCAGAGAAGAAAAAGAAATAAAAGGAATACAAATTGGAAAAGAAGAAGTAAAACTGTCACTGTTTGCGG
Source organism: Balaenoptera acutorostrata (assembly GCF_949987535.1). NCBI lineage: Eukaryota > Metazoa > Chordata > Mammalia > Artiodactyla > Balaenopteridae > Balaenoptera > Balaenoptera acutorostrata. Next base: position 30,538,740 of record NC_080078.1, read on the forward strand.
ATGACATGATACTATACATAGAGAATCCTAAAACTGCCACCAGAAAACTGCTAGAGCTAATTAATGAATATGGTAAAGTTGCAGGTTACAAAATTAATGCACAGAAATCTCTTGCATTCCTATACACTAATGATGAAAAATCTGAAAGAGAAATTATGGAAACACTCCCATTTACCATTGCAACAAAAAGAATAAAATACCTAGGAATAAACCTACCTAGGGAGACAAAAGACCTGTATGCAGAAAACTATAAGACACTGATGAAAGAAATTAAAGATGATACCAACAGATGGAGAGATATACCATGTTCTTGGATTGGAAGAATCAACATTGTGAAAATGAGTATACTACCCAAAGCAATCTACAGATTCAATGCAATCCCTATCAAATTACCAATGGCATTTTTTACGGAGCTAGAACAAATCATCTTAAAATTTGTATGGAGACACAAAAGACCCCGAATAGCCAAAGCAGTCTTGAGGCAAAAAAATGGAGCTGGAGGAATCAGACTCCCTGACTTCAGACTATACTACAAAGCTACAGTAATCAAGACAATATGGTACTGGCACAAAAACAGAAACATAGATCAATGGAACAAGATAGAAAGCCCAGAGATTAACCCACGCACCTATGGTCAACTAATCTATGACAAAGGAGGCAAAGATATACAATGGAGAAAAGACAGTCTCTTCAATAAGTGGTGCTGGGAAAACTGGACAGCCACATGTAAAAGAATGAAATTAGAATACTCCCTAACACCATACACAAAAATAAACTCAAAATGGATTAGAGACCTAAATATAAGACTGGACACTATAAAACTCTTAGAGGAAAACATAGGAAGAACACTCTTTGACATAAATCACAGCAAGATCTTTTTCGATCCACCTCCTAGAGTAATGGAAATAAAAACAAAAATAAACAAGTGGGACCTAATGAAACTTCAAAGCTTTTGCACAGCAAAGGAAACCATAAACAAGACGAAAAGACAACCCTCAGAATGGGAGAAAATATTTGCAAATGAATCAACGGACAAAGGATTAATCTCCAAAATATATAAACAGCTCATTCAGCTCAATATCAAAGAAACAAACACCCCAATCCAAAAATGGGCAGAAGACCTAAATAGACATTTCTCCAAAGAAGACATACAGACGGCCACGAAGCACATGAAAAGATGCTCAACATCACTAATTATTAGAGAAATGCAAATCAAAACTACAATGAGGTATCACCTCACTCCTGTTAGAATGGGCATCATCAGAAAATCTACAAACAACAAATGCTGGAGAGGGTGTGGAGAAAAGGGAACCCTCTTGCACTGTTGGTGGGAATGTAAATTGATACAGCCACTATGGAGAACAATATGGAGGTTCCTTAAAAAACTAAAAATAGAATTACCATATGACCCAGCAATCCCACTACTGGGCATATACCCAGAGAAAACCGTAATTCAAAAAGACACGTGCACCCGAATGTTCATTGCAGCACTATTTACAATAGCCAGGTCATGGAAGCAACCTAAATGCCCATCGACAGACGAATGGATAAAGAAGTTGTGGTACATATATACGATGGAATATTATTCAGCCATAAAAAGGAACGAAATTGAGTCATTTGTTGAGAAGTGGATGGATCTAGAGACTGTCATACAGAGTGAAGTAAGTCAGAAAGAGAAAAACAAATATCGTATGTTAATGCATGTATGTGGAACGTAGAAAAATGGTACAGATGAGCCAGTTTGCAGGGCAGAAGTTGAGACACACATGTAGAGAATGGACATATGGACACCAAGGGGGGAAAACTGCGATGAGGTGGGGATGGTGATGTGCTGAATTGGGCGATTGGGATTGACATGTATACACTGATGTGTATAAAACTGATGCCTAATAAGAACCTGCAGTATAAAAAAACAAACAAAACAACTAATACTAAACTTTCATTGGGTTATTTGTATGAAAATATGTTAATATAAATGTTTCAGACATTACATGAAATTTCTAAAAATCTTATATTTGTATTTGTATGGAAATATGTATGGAAATATGTTAATATAAATGTTTCAGACAGTACATGAAATTTCTAAAAATCTTATATTTGTATTTGTATGGAAATATGTATGGAAATATGTTAATATAAATGTTTCAGACATTACATGAAATTTCTAAAAATCTTATATTTGTATTTGTATGGAAATATGTATGGAAATATGTTAATATAAATGTTTCAGACATTACATGAAATTTCTAAAAATCTTATATTTGTATTTGTATGGAAATATGTATGGAAATATGTTAATATAAATGTTTCAGACATTACATGAAATTTCTAAAAATCTTATATTTGTATTTGTATGGAAATATGTATGGAAATATGTTAATATAAATGTTTCAGACATTACAGGAAACGTCTAAAAATCTTATATGTTCTGGTATAATGTTATAAGTAATAATCCTAGTTATTACTTTAAAATGTATATCTCAGAAATAACTAATTTTCTTGTCAACTGCATTATTATGAACTTTCATCAAATCTTTAACCATGGTCATTTTTAAGTCTTTTATCGTTTACAGACAGTTCTGGGTGTACTCTGATGATTTTGCAAATATGTTCCTATAAAAGAGTTTCATCTTCAAGAAATTCATGGAAAAGACTCTGACAAGTACAGGTTTCTGGTAACTGACTGTACTGCTGAACTGAATGAATAAGCATTTTCAGAACTCTAATGAAAAACTGATGAACTCATAAAAGTGCTAACAAAAGATCAAGATGAAAAAAAAGAAATTAATTACATGGGACTGAGTGAAAAAAAAAAAAAAAAAAAAAAAAAAAAAATGCACACGTTTTAAGCAAACAATGAGTTCTGCGTAATGTAACTACCACCATGGTCAAGATCACCCCCCCAAAATTCCCTGTTCCCTTTGTAATCACCCCCAACCTCTGATTCTCAGCCCCAAGAAACTCCTGATCTGATTTTAATCAAGATATATTAGTTGTGCCTATTCTAGAATTTCATATAAATGGAATTATACAGCATATGCTCTTTTATATCTTTCATTCAGCACAGCGTTTTTGAGATCCATTCATGTTGCTTTGTGTTCAGTAGTTTTTTCCTTTTGAATGGGGAGTAGAGTTTTATTGTATAGCTGGACCACACTTTGTTTATCCATTCACCTGCTGATGGGCATTTTGGTTATTTCCAGTTTTGTCTATTATGTCTATAAAGTTGCTCTGAACATTTGTGCAGAAGTCTTTCAGAGATCGTATGTTTCTCTTCCAACTGGGAAGGTCCGTAATAAGCATATGCTTAACTTCAAGGCTTGGCATACGTTTTCTCTCGCCAGAAAGTAAATAATTTAGGCTTTGTGGGCCATAGGGTCTCTGTTACAGTTACTCAGGTCAGCTACTGTAGTATGAAAGCAACCATAGGTGATACATAATTGAACGAGCATGTCTGTATAAACTTTATTCACAAAAACAGGTAGTGGCTCAGATTTGGTCAGCAGCCCATAGTTTGCTGAACCCTGGCAACCAACTTTGCAATGATTCACACCCATGTTTTCTTTTAGGCATTTTATAGCTATAGCTTTTATATTTAGGTCTAGATCAATGTTGAGTTAATTTTGGTAAGTGGTGTGAAGTTAGGATCAAGGTTCATTTTTTTGTTCATACTGTTTTTCTTGTTGTTTCAGTAACATTTGTTGAAAAGACAGTTCTTTCCCTCTTTGAATTACTTGGCATATTTATCAAAAAGCAATTTAACCATATGCATATCTATTTCTGGACTCACTATTTGTTTCTATTGATTTATATATTTATCCTCATGCCAATATTCCATGGCTTTGATTACTGTGCTTTATAGTAGGCCTCTAATTCAGAGGGTATAAATCCTCCAACTTTGTTCTTCTTTTTCTAATTGTTTTGCCTATTCTAGTCCTTCTCATTTCCATATAAATTATAGAATCCACTTGTCACTTTACGTAAAAAAACTGCAGTGATGTTGATTTTGACTGTATTGCATACCTAGACAATTGGCACCATAACAATATTGAGTCTTCCAATCCATGAGCAGGTAACACTCTGACATGTATATGTATAATTTTTATTAAAAACATTAATAGTAATCCTCTGAAGGCTGAGATTATAAAATATTTTTGTTCTTTTTACTTTTCTGTCTCAAAAATATTATTTTAAAAATATTTAGCTAGACCAAAAAAGATACTAATTTTGGTTATGCAACAGCTCAATTTAATTTGAATGATTCAGAGACAAGTAACTATATTAGAAAAAGAGGAGATAATTGTTTCTGTCTTTCTAACTAAAATAGAAGATTCATTACCAAAAGAAAAAATTATCTGATGGTGTGTCCTTAGCAACTAAATTTAAAAAAGGCAATTGAAAAAAAAGAGAATGGGAAACTGCATATTCATCTACACCATGAAAGCACCTTCATCCAAATAACTCTTTTTTCGTACACTGTGAATTCATAGTCTAGTTTCTCTTTTGAAAACAAAAGAAATATGTATTTCTAACTTTACGCACTGAAAAAGCCAAGAAATAATGACCAATCTAATGGTAATGGACCCCCCCACCCAGGGTTCAGTTTACGTGTTATTTCCCACTCCAAGAAACTAGAGCTTCTTAGAAAAATAGTTGATTCCAGTTCTGAGCAGGAAAGTACAACTTAACCTGCAGCATCCCACATTCAAGAGGGGGGGAATTAAATTTTACCTTTTTTTTTTTTAAGATTTTTTTTTTTTTTTGAATGTGGACCATTTTTAAAGTCTTTATTGAATCTGTTGCAATATTGCTTCTGTTTTACATTTTGTTTTTTTGGCTGGGAGGCATGTGGAATCTTAGCTCCCCGACCAGGGATCGAACCCTCACCCCCTGCATTGGAAGGTGAAGTCTTAACCACTGGACAGCCTGGGAAGTCCGTAAATTTTACCTCTTAAATGGAGGAATATTCTAGAATTTATGGACTGATTTTAAAACCACCACCACCAATCCATTAAATGATTTTGATTTTTTTAAATGTACCCAATGATTATCTGTATGCGTCATTATGAAACACAAACCACATATAAGCATATTCTTCTCAGTAAAAATTGAAATCCCCTCTTCACAACTAAACTTAACCATACTCCCACTCTAACCTTCCTACCATGACTCTACAGCCGTTTTCCTATATACTTACACATACACACACATCTATACATATGCACGTATAATTTTAGAGTATTTATTATTACACAAATGGGCCCATCCTACCATTCTCTTTATCAATCAAGACATAATATCTTGAAGCTCTTTCCATGTGAGCATAGACCCAGCTCATTCTTCTTAAAAACTGCACCACATTCTGTTGTGTAGATGTACAGTAACTTATTTAGCCAATTCCCAACTGGAAGACATAGCATGATGCTCCTTCCTATTTTCTTTTATAAACATTGTGCAGTGAATATCTTTCTGTCTTGTTCCCTAGTTCTATAAACTAAGGAACCAGAAGTGAAAAAAGTACTTTGTTAAATGGTATCTATATATCAAATTTTGATACGAATTGCCAAATGGTGGCTTCACAGGGAAGTTGGTCTAGAAGGGAAGTTGTTCCAGGAAGAAAGGAGAGACTTTTATCTGTTCGGATATTTTGCAAATAACAGAAAACCCAAAGTAGCCCAAACATTTAGGAAAACGTAGTAGTCGCAAAATAGTGTTTCCTTTCACCTCCCCAGTGCCGTGACTAAGATCCTGTGGATTCAGAGTAACCTGAAATTTTGAGGTGGAAACACAAGGTTATTTAGTGCTAACAACCTCAGCTGATTGTGTTAGCTCTGTTGCGGTTTAAAAGGAGGAAAACTGTTGCCCCAATTTCTGGCAGACCACAGGTAAGAAGCCTGGCAACAACTAGAGCCACAGCTCCTCCCACCCCCCCACTCTCCCCCTACCCTACCCCCCACCCCCGTGATCCCTCCTCCCTCCACCCCCATGACCTGATGGACGTAGGCCTGTCTGAGCCCGGGCCCAGCCATAGAGGCTGCCCTGTCTGGGTTGGGCCGCGGTGAACCCCCACCAGGCTGCAGAGGACGCATGGCCTTGGGGTGGCTTGCATGGCGGGGCAAGGGCAACAGTGACCAATGAAAGGGTAAGCAGGGCAGAGAAGGCTGGTGTAGGCTGGCCTGAGCTTGGCCACCTCAGCGTCAGGCCAAGTTGTCGCATAGATCCAGCACCTGGCGCGACCGATTGGTCCCAAACAACGTGGATGAAGGCTGTCAGGGCCGGGAAGTGAACGGAGCGCATGACAACTAAGGTTGGGGCGGTGGCCCTCAGGACTTGACACTGGAAGCCAGAAATGGTAGAATAACGTACTACATTGGGCCAAGAGGAAGTGCCCACCGTGCTTGAGGAAGATTTGCTGGCCATTTATGGAAGGCCTGTACATAGATCACGGAAAAGCTGCGCTTCACTTCCCTCCCAACCTTTCAAAGGAAACCTTCTGCTACATCTAGGCCTTCTGGCTGTAAAGCAGTTGCCCAAAATCACATGACTTGTACAGAACCATTTGTTTAAAACAGTCATAAGAACGTCTTCCGGAATGACCTGTTGCAATGGAATTGTTAGATGACCTCTGGAAGCCACACCATGCGCCACACACATCCATGTTTGTTCTGTAGTTTGGAGGACATAGAGCAGAAGGTATGAGGAGGAAGAGAAAAAGCTTCTATGCCAGACCGGCCACGTTGAGAAGATATTTTCATAGTAAAACCACTGTTCCATGTGTGCATTTTATTCCTCACTATATATAGTTGACAATGCTAAGTGCTTTTTTGAAATATATAGTCTTTCTAGATGTTCTGAAGTGCCTGATATATATTAAAAGTAGAGGTAGTGAAATAACACATTTCATAAATATCTTTCTGTTCAAATCAACAAGAAATATTGCTTGTTTGTTTGGCATGGCCAAACCACTTCTTTGAGCACACATTGTGTGTGTTTGTGCATTGGTTTGGGGGAGGAGAGAGGAGATGCAAATGCAAAGGGGTCTAAGCAAGTGTGTTTATTCTTGGGCAAGATTAACCATTGTCCTCTAGGGTCATATATTTAGTTTTACGTTGCTGTGTATGTAATAGTGCATGTAATGAACAAATGATTCCTGGTTTACAGCATCTAGTCTTTCTACATGTTAAAGAGGTTGCCAGTCTGTTACCGACCAGGGTTCTTGGACTCCTTAGTCAATAGAAATTGATAAGAGGCCAGACAAGAAATTCAGACAAGGCTTTACTGGGGCTCCTGCTGCAGCAGAGGGGAGCAAAAACAAATAACAGTTTCCTCTGCTTGCTCCCTGAGGGGGAGCGAACTGGTTCTTTATATGGGGTGAGGGTGGGGGTTGGTCCAGGGTCAGGCTTATTATTTATTTATTTTTTTAATAGATCTTTATTGGAGTATAATTGCTTCACAGTACTGTGTTAGCTTCTGTTGTACACCAAAGTGAATCAGCCATATGCATACACATGTCCCCATATCCCCTCCCTCTTGAGCCTCCCTCCCCTCCTCCCTATCCCACCCCTCTAGGTCATCGCAAAGCACCGAGCCCATCTCCCTGTGCTATGCTGCTGCTTCCCACTAGCCAACTATTTTGTGTATAGTGTATATATGTCGATGCTACTCTCACTTCGCCACAGCTTTCCCCTCCTACCCCGTGTCCTCAAGTCCATTCTCTATGTCTACATCTTTATTCCTGCCCCGTAACTAGGTTCATCAGTACCATTTTTTTTTTTAGATTCCGTATATATGTGTTAGATTCCATGTATATGCATATTTGTTTTTCTCTTTCTGACTTACTTCACTCTGTATGACAGACTCTTCTTTCTTTTTTTTTTTTTTAATTTTGCACTTTATTTATGGCTGTATTGGGCCTTCGTTTCTGTGCGTGGGCTCTCTCCAGTTGTGGCAAGCGGGGGCCACTCCTCATCACGGTGCGTGGGCCTCTCACTATCGCGGCCTCTCCTATTGCGGAGCACAGGCTCCAGACGCGCAGGCTCAGTAGTTGTGGCTCACGGGCCCAGCCGCTCTGTGGCATGTGGGATCATCCCAGAGCAGGGCCCGAGCCCGTGTCCCCTGCCCTGGCAGGCAGATTCTCAACCACTGCGCCACCAGGGAAGCACTGTATGACAGACTCTAGGTCCATCCACCTCACTACAAATAACTCGATTTCGTTTCTTTTTATTTCTGAGTAATATTCCATTGTGACGCGGTTATTTTTAACCCCTTATAGCTTCTTTGCATTTTGTTGTCAAGGAGACGTTTGTCCAGGTGCAAGCACTGCAGCAAAGGGTCCCAGGTCCCAGGTTCCAGCCTGTCTCAAATTTATGACAAAAACATAGATGTTAAATTAATACATTTTGTATGCTTTGTGTTAAAATTCCTAGGAAAGATTGTCTCCTGAAAATTTGAGTGTTATAGTTCACTGGGTCAGTGGAGGACAGAGAGAAGAAAGAAGGCTTCTAGGCCAGAATGTTCATATTTAGAAGATACTTTTAGATCATAACTGTTGTTATATGTGTGCAGTTTATTCAGGACTACTGTGTATATAGTGGGCAAAGTCCTTATTTGAAACATCTAGTCTATCTAGATGTTTTGAAGTGCCCGACATATGTTTAAAGTAGAGGGAGTGAAATATCACTTTGTAAATATCTTTGTGCTAAAGTTCATAGGAAGTACTATCTTTTGGAAATGGAATTGCTAAACCACCTCTGTGAGCAGTGTCAACCAAAAAACACAGAAGTCTGCATGTAAGAAAAGAGTTTATTTGGAGTCTTAAAATTTGCAATTTGGAAGACACAGATTTGGGTAAAACTGAAAGAGTGTTCCAGGGAAGAGAAAGGATCAGGGGCTTATAAAGGCAAAAGGCTGTACTCTGACACAAGAAAGGAAATAATTGTCCTTAAGAGATAGGCTATCATGAGTTATTTTGGGTGAGGGTCTGATAAGTATCTTGAGTTTCTGGAACATTGGGCAGATGTTCTGGATGCCTTCGTTAAGACAATAAGTGGTTCAAAGGTCAGATTCCATCAGGCTGGATGTACGTAAGTCACACTTCTTCAATGGCCTCCCAGCTCCATTTTAGAGAGGTCTCTTAGCAATACCAACTCCATTTTGATTTTTCCTTTGTCAGGAGTATACTACTGTCTATATCGTTCAATGGTTTGGAGGAGCTGGGAGGGAAGGAAATGCAAAAGGTAATATGGTAATATGTTCATATTTGCATAATTCCAGACAAAACCACTTTTGGTGAGCTTTATGCATTTTGTTTTGCTGTGTATATAGTGTATATAATAGATAAATGAATCCTAATTTGATAACATCAAGTCTCTAGATGGTTAAGAGGTTGCCAATGTATGACAAATAGAATTAGTAAAAATTATCATATTTTACACAGTTCGTGTTGAAATTCATAGGAAAGCTTGCCTTCTATATAGGACTTTTGAATATTAATTTGTTCAACCACCTCTAAGCATTATACGTGCCTATACTTGCCCACTGTATTGTGGTAGAGAGAAGGAAGTAAGGAGGGAATGGTTCAAGGCCAAAATGGTCATATTTAGAAGATACCTCAATTATAACCAGTGCTATGTGTGTGTGTGTGCAGTTTTATTTAACAGTATTGTATATATAGTAGACAATTAAGTTCTTATTTGAAATTTCTAATCTTTCAGGATGTTTAGAAGTGCTTGGTATATCTAAAATTAGAGATAGAATGACATTTTGTAAAGAGCTTTTAAAAATTGATGGGAATATTGTATGACTCCACTTATATGAGGTACTTAGAATAGTCAAATTCTTAGAGACAGAAGGTAGAATACTGGTTATCAGGGGCTTGGGGGAGTGTTCTAACGGGGAGTTAATGTTTAATGGGTACAGAGTTTCACTTTGGGATGATGAAAAGTTCTGGAGATGGATGGTGGTGATGGTTGCACAAGAATGTGAATGTAATTAATGCCACTCAACTGTAGACTTAAAAGTGGTTAAGTGGTAAATTTTATGACATGTATATTTTACCATATAAACGGTTTTTAGAAATTTATGGGAAATACCATCTTTGCAAATGGAATTGTTAATCATCTCTACAGTATACTTTTTGTACTCATTCATTGGGTTGAAGGAGATGGGAGGAAAAAATTACAAAAGGTGTTTTGCTGGCATGTACTGGAAGATTTCATATTACACGTTGCCTGGTATATTATGTGCATTTCATTTAACTTTAGCTGTACTGTATATAAATCCAGGAATATCTTTTTCAAGGGTATGGGAGCCATCTCTTTGAAGTATAATTATCAAGGAATATAACCCCTGTCCCCCAGCTTCTGTGAGGGAGTAGGAGCCTAGGTTCAGTGTGATCCTACTAAGTTGCAAAACTACCTTTCATCATGAATACTCAAAATAAGTTTATTTTTCCTTTGGATAAAGCCAATTAGCAAACACTGATGGCTACCTCAATTACCAGGTGAACTTAAGATGGATGATGTGTGATGAATGGTGCTGTCAAGTCCTTGCACTTGAACACTAGTTATCACTTATCTTGAGAACATGGGTAATAGGTTGTATCTGCTTGGCATGAGGAAGGATGCCCTGAAGAAAGGCTGAGGTTTCTTCCTGGCTTTCCAGTCTCTTGGTGGCTTCCCTGTGACGAGCATCACATTCTGGTTTAATCCTTATCCGATAATAAAACTGTTTTCTTTCTCTATTATATTTGTGGAGAGGATTTCTGGGTTGGGAGAAGATTTTGTTCTTAAGTATATTTCCCCAACAGTGACAAAAGTAGAGCTAGCAAACGAACACATATTGTTCACCTTGTGTTAAAATTCAGAGAAAGATTGTCTTCTGAAAATGGCTTTGGGAATGAAATCATAAAACCACATCTCATTCAGCTGGTCATTTTTGGAGAGAAGAAATCAAGAGAAATGAAGGATCCTAGACTATAATGTTCCTAACCAGAAGTCACATTCAGATACAACTGTTGTTACACGAGTATAATTTATTCCACACTACTGTGTATATGAGGGACAAACTTAAGTTCTTATTGGAAACATCTGGCTTTTCTAGATGTTTAGAAGTACATAAAATCTATTAAAAGTGGAGGTAGTGAAATAACACATTTTGCACATATCCTTTTGTTAAAATTCATTTGAAATCATGTATTTTGTAAATGGAGTGGTCAAACTACCTCTCTGAGCAGAACACATGGTGTTTGTGCTGGTTCAGGGAGGAGGGAGGAGAACAAAGGGCAAAGGGCTCGAAGCCAGTCTGTTTATAGTTAGGCAAGATTAACCATCATCCTCTTACGCTCTGTGCATCTGGCTTTATTTCGTGGTGTCTATGGCGTATATAAAGGACAAACAAGTTAAAATTGTATAACATCTAGTCTTTCTAGATGTTAAAGAAGTTGCTAGTGTATGACAAGAGTAGAGTTAGTATAACCCCAATTAACTCACATCTTAAGTTCAAGCCTTCTGGTTTACTAACACGAATCAATACTTTATCAGTAATGTAAACGCAAGCCAATGACATTCCTTGACAGTTTTTGGAATTAGTATTAAAATCCTGCCAAGAGAGGTGTCATTCAGAGCCAGATAATGCTCCTGTCAAGAGATGTTGCAGGTTGATCATATTTTGTTTTTGTTTGTTTGTTTGTTTGTTTGTAAGGTTGCATAAAAAAAATCCTTCGACGGTTTACTGAAAGTGGGAAGAAGACAGGAAAAAAAAAAAGAGTAGTTAGTAAATAAGCTTTTTGTTCATTTACATTCTTTTTTCAATTGCGAATGTTCCATAATTTATTAAACTAGTTATTAACTATTTCCAACCTTTTGCTACTACAAACCATGTTTTAATGAGTAGCCTTGTACATGTAGGTTTATTCTATCAGATAAATTCCCAGAAGTGAGATTGCCAGGTCAAAGGGTTGAATACAATTCATAAACTTGATCCTTTTGGTGGGATTATAGATGGTATCATTTTGTATTTCCATTGGTGCTGCATGAGAGTGCTTTTCCTCCACAGCTTCTCCCATAGAAATATGTGGTTCACTTTTGGATTTTGGCAACTGATAGGTAAAAATTAGTATTTTATGTAGTTTACATCTGTGATTATCTTAACTATGAGAGAGGTTGAAGATTTTTTTCATGCATCTAAAAGGTATCTTGTTTTTATATTTCTGGGAACTATCTGTTCATATCTTTTGCCCATTTTGCTCTTAGGTTTCTGACTTTTTTCTTTTTTTCAGTGTCTGGTTAGCTCTTTGTATATTAGGGATACGAATGCTTGTCTTTTATATGAGTTACAAAATATTATTTTCTGGTATATCATTTGTCTTTTGATGATTGTTCATGGTTTTTTTTCCCCCCATGCAGGTAGTCTGCTTCAGGATACCACATTTCACTTAGTCATCATGTTTCCTTAGGCTCCCCTTGGCTGTGAAAGTTTCTCAGACTTTCCTTGTTTTTGATGACCTTGTCAGTTTTGAGGAGTACAAGACAGGTGTTTTGTAGAATGTCCCTCACTTGGGAATTGTCTGCTGTTTTTCTCGTGATTATATTGGGGCAATTGTTTTCTTGGAGAAAGACCACAGAGGTAAAGTGCCATTTGGTAACGTCTTACCAGGGTAAATGCTCTCCACGTGACTTTTCATTTCTCAACAGATGATGAATCACTGTTGATCACGTGCCTGAGGTCATGTGGTCAACTCTCTCCATTGCAAAATTATTCTTTTTTCCTCTGTTTTCATACTGTACCCTTTGGAAGAAAGTGGGGAGTTATGCTACACCTCCTTCATGGTGGAGTATCCAAATATATTATTAGGAATTCTGCACAGGAGATTTGTCTATTTGTTAACTCAGTCAATGTTTAATATCAATATGAACTAATGGCTAGTTATTTTTTACTTTGTTTATAGTCCAATACTACCTTGTTTATTTTGTTGCTCAAATTGTTTCAGCTTGGTTATTAAATAGAGCACTTTCAACTGGTTCCTGTGTCCTTCTGATGTACCCCATTATTGTGTTTTTGTTTGAGTACTTCTTCTATACTTTCTGGTAGTAGAAGATATTCCAGGCTCATCTTATATTTCCTGCCCTAGAATTAGCCATTTTTCCCTGAAGAGCTCTGGTTCCTTTTATTGGAGCATGGTATTAGAAACCAAGATTGGGGGGCTGGATTGCTACTGGTTTCTAATTCCTTAGAGACCCTCTCAGCTGACTGAACAAGAAAATATATATGTATACTAACTCACATATATACACATATCTATAAATATTTCAGTATGTAACCATCTGTGTTTGCATTAAGCTAAGTATTATTTCATACTGATGTCCCCTGCTGTAATCATTATCACATGGAACATTCTAGCCTTCTCCCCTTGCTTGTCTGTAACTCCCACTCTAGCAATCTGGCTACCACCATTCTGTACTTGGTCATTGAAATGGTGGGAGAGGGAGAACATGAAGGGAGGGGTCTCTCTGCTAGTATCTCCATAACTGGAAAATAGTCTTGGCTTATATCCATAGTTCTATATGTGCATTTTTTTATAAAGCACCTGTGTTTATCTAAGCTTTATGGATGTCTTGAGCTAACACTGTATGATAAAGAGTAGAGTTAGTGAATTAACCAAATTGTAAATATCTTAAAAGAAGTAATTAATACAAAAGAAACATCTTGGGCATGGCATTGTTAAACCACCTCTGAGCAGTGAATGTCAGGACTTGTATAGTAGGTTGTTGGTGGGGAGGGATGTAAGCAAACGTGTTCATATTTACATTTTGATGATAGCAATTTATGTATATATACAATTCTTTTGGCTGTACTGTAGGAATGTATTGTTAAATAATTCAGTGGAAACATACCTTCTTGATAATGTTTTAAGAGAATATATCTGGTAATGAATTCTCTTAAAAGCATTGTACTCATCACTTTTTGTCTCATTTAATATTGAGTATAAGGGAATGTAGTATTTTAATTACAATTCTTTCAATATCTTTATGTAAGAGTCCTGTTGCCATTTTTGTCTTTTATGACATTTTTGTCCCCAAGTGTATTAGTCAAGGTTCTCCAGAGGAACAGAAACAGTAGGATTGATTGATTAGAATTGGCTCCAGAAATAATGTTTAGTCTGGGTACCCCATGACCAGTCAAGTTAACACAAAAAATTAACCATCACACCAAGAGAATAAGGATTTTATTTTATTTTTTCCTGATTGAGTTGGTGTAGGGTATTTTTGGTTATCAAAATACTCATGGTTTTTGGATTTGAATTGGTAAATATGCATGATCATGATGTGTGGAAATGCATGATACATACTGTATAATCTCAACTACATAAAAATATTTGCTTAGTTCTGTGTATACAAACATAGGACCTAGAAGGACACATCAAGCTATAAAGTGAGTATGATTGTGGATAATGTTTGTATACTTTGCTTCCTGTGTTTTTCAGTTTTCCATAATGCGCATATTACCTTTTAACCATTTAAAAAATGACGCCAACATCTCAGTGACTTCCAATAACAAAGGTTTGTTACTCACTTGCTCATGTTTACATTGGCTGCTATAGAGAGCTACCAAAACAAAGTACCATGAGCTGGGTGGCTAAACAATAAATGTATTCTCTCACGGTTCTGGAGGCCAGAAGTCTAAAACCAAGATGTTGATAGGGTTGGTTTCTTCTGGAGGTACTGAGGAAGAATCCATTCTGTTCCCCTCTCCTGGCTTCCGATGGATGCCAGCAGTCCTTGGAGTTCTTATCTTGTAGCTACATCACTAACCTCTGCCCCTCTTGTCACATGGCCTTCTTCCCTGTGTGTCTCTGTGTGTTCTCTCTTCTTCTTATAAGGACAGCGGTCATATTGGGTTGACAGCACACCCTAATCTAGTATGACCTCATTTTAACTAATTACGTCTGCAAAGACCCTATCTCCAAATAAGGTCCCATTTGCAGTTACAGGGGGCTAGGACTTATCTTTTCAGGGGACACAATTCAACCCACAACAGTTGCAGGTCAGTGGTGGCTCTACTGCTGCCAGATGTGTCTTTCCATTCTTGGACCCAGACTGAAGGAGTGGCCCCTACTTAGCATGTGTCATTCCTGTGGCAGGAATAAACAGTAGCTCTCAAAGCATCCATTCAGGTGAGGCATGTATCAAGTTCAATTACATGGCAAGTTTGATCATGCCATAACTTGCTCTGCATCACAGGTTCCTGCCTCAGGCTTGTGTTTGTCCAAAACCTGCAACATTTGGCAGTCATGGAGTTCCTGTTAAGAATCAACCTGTCGCAATTCCTGTTTTCTTTTGGTTTTAGTTGATTTATAACCATTCCTCTTTCTGTAACAAAAGTATCCTCTCTTCTATCAATCCAACCAAAGCCCGCTTCTTTGAAGACATTTGAAATTTTTCTTAAGAATTCAGATGTATCTTCAAATCTTTAACCCTGGTCATTCTTACGTCTTTTGTCATTTACAGACAGTTCTGGGTGTACTCTGATGATTTTGCAAAAATGTTCCTATAAAAGGGTTTCATCTTCAAGGAATTCATGGAAAAGACTCTGACAAGTACAGGTTTCTGGTAACTGACTATACTGCTGAACTGAATAAATAAGCATTTTCAGAACTCTAATGGAAAACTGATGAATTCATAAAAGTGCTAACAAAAGATCAAGATGAAAAAAATTAATTACATGGGACTGAATGAACTGATGAGGATGATTATAATTTTTGTGACTTTCTGTTTGAAACATTGTTGGTTCTTCTGTGATTTGTTTTTCCAGATTTAAGAAAACCCTTTCTCTTTTCTCTTAAAAAATAAATAGTAATAATTCGGATGTATCTTCGGCCAATTAAATGCAAGAAGCACATGAAAAAAAAATCTCAGCACTTAAGTTTCTCTCAAGAAGAGATATCAGTTTCTGAAATAAAATTAGTGAAGTATTTTCATAACGTCCACATCAATGGGACAAACTCCAGAGGTTGCTTTCAAGTCTTGGTCTACATGGTAGTGAGGCAGCAGGACAAGAACAAGGGAGTTGATTGCTCTACATCTGGTTTCTTTTTGCTAAGCAACTTGGGTGCAGGACCTTAGCAGTACCATAGTGTTATCTGAATGGTGGAAGATACACAGTCATTTCTAAGAATGGCGGAAGCAGGAAGGGGTTCACAACACCTCTGAACTTCAGGAAGTGGGCGAAGCATGTGACCTTTAAACCCATTGGTTAGAAGTTTCGGGGACACGAGTTGGAAACTTGTGTTTTCTTGTTTGTTCCTTTTTTGCCTTCGGGTTGAAGTTCATATATCCCATTTCACCTAGGAATTGTTACCCATCAGGGTTCTTGGCCTCCTTAATTAATAGAAATTGGTAAGAGGCCAGACAAGAAATTCAGGCAAGGCTTTATTGGGACTCCTGTGGCAGCAGGAGGGAGTGAAAACAAGTAAAAGATTCCCTTCCTTGCTCCCCAAGGAGGATGAGCTGGATCCTTCTATGGGGTGAGGGTAGGGGCGGGTCCAGAGGTCAGGCCAGAGGGGCGGCTTAGGGGGCTTGCCCACCCCTTTGGTGGTGGTGTGTGCAGGGTGCATATGCAGTACCCTGCTTTTGCTCCCAGGCCCCTGTTTTTCTCCTGGCTCTTCAGAATTGGCTGTTGGGCTTTTTTGGTCTTTCTGTATCTTCTTGTCCATAATTTGCCCCAACAGATCATGTATGCCGTTTTTTTCAGTCCCTATGGTTTCTTTGTATTTTGTTGCTCAAGGAAACATTTGTCCAGGTGCAAGCACTGCAGCAAAGGGTCTCAGGTCCCAGGTACAGCCTGTTTCAGAATGATCTTTAAACACATGAAAAGGTTCTCAACATAGTTGGTCATCAGGGAAATGCCACATAGAACCATGATAAGATGTCATTATATACCCTCTAGAATGTCGAAAACGTAAAAGATACAGAAAACAACAAGTACCTACTGTATAGCACAGGGAACTATATTCAATATCTTGTAATACCGTATAGTGGAAAAGAATCTGAAAAAGAATATATACATATATGTATAACTGAAGCACTTTGCTGTACATGTGAAATATTGTAAATCAACTATACTTCAAATAAAAAGAAGAGATGCACAATACCAAGGGTTGGTGAGTCTGTGCAGCAACTGGATTCTTACATATTGCTGGTGGGAGTATAAAGTGGTGCAACCACTTTGGAAAACAGCTTGGCAGTATTATATATACACATAAAATTAAACGTGTTTATCATACCACTCAATAATTCCACTTCCAGATATTTAGATATCTGGCCAAGGGGCCAAAAGTTGATTATTAAGAGATGAAAAAATACCTTACCAACTATCTGGGTATCCCTTAGCCCAGTCAAACTGACACATAAAATTAACCATCATGTGTAGCAACTAGAGTAAGAGACCAGCAAGGAAACTGTAAAGATTCTTGTTAGGAAGTAACTCAAAATCTCAATCAGTGACAGTGGCTTCTCACATTATACTGCTCAGTTTTAGAATTATAGGTTTTGATGGAAGAAATTTTCAGATATTGAGGTATGGGGAAATCATTCTGGCTTATACATGATTTGGCCTGAACTTTGTGTGAACTTCAACAGCCTGACTTATGTCCTGTCAAACATACATTGCACATCTGCCTTAACCATTAAGGTAAAGAATTTCCTCTTTGAAGATAAGAATAAATGACTCCCTTCCTATGCATCCAATATTAGGGCTCCCTTGAAGATAAGGTTCGCTTCTCAGACCCCAGGGTCATACTGACCCTCTGTGTACCTACAAATCTATCTCTTTTGCAATCTTGAAGGAATGTACCCCTGTCACATTTGATGTATGTTCTTTGTTCTGATATAAAACTGTGCTGAAAACCATGCTTCAGCAGAGCAGTTTCTCAGAGCTACTGAAAGACCGCCTCCAGGGCTATAGTCCTCAGTTTGGCTCAAATAAAACTCTCTTCTGTTCCTTATTATAGATCGATTATTGATTATTTGTATCAACAGTTTTATTCATTTATTTCTTCAGTCATTCAATATATATTTAATGAGCATATCTGTGGTGTGCCAGGGTCATGGTAAACAAGAAACAGTTCACGTCCTCCAAGGGATATGTCATCTGAAATTAAGGTGGACAAGTAAATCAGTAATTTAAAAACTGTATGATCAATGCTACAATCACATGTTTTGTCACAAATTTGATTTCACTAACAGAGTGCCACCAAGGATCCTTAGCCCTAAGATACAGCTTACTGCCAAAACACACAGGAGAGGAACACTGTAGACAAGGGGCATGAGATCCAGATCTTTCTACGTTCCCTGTTCAGATATGGAGTGGTTTCATATTGATATTGTGATACGCAAGGGAATGTATTCGGGTCAGGAATTTAGGGACAGCTTCTCTGAGGAGGTGACATTGAAAAGATCTATCTGATTGCCAAAAAAGGGGGAACAGCTAGTGCAAAGGCCCTGAGGTAGGAACACACTGAGTTAGAGGAACTGAAGGAAGGCCATGTGACCATAGCATAGAGAGTCCCAGAGGCCAGATCACAGTGGTGTCATCTGGGGCAAGGGGATTAAATTTCATTCTAAAGGCAGCATGAAGCCATTGGAGCACCTTAGGCAGAAATGAGATCTGATGTGCCTTGTGCCTGTGGAGGTGGGGACTTAGTTGTCATTACTCACTTTACCCAACTTCCTTAGTGAGGCAAAGCATAGCAATGCTTGGAACTACCAAACTTTTGTGGCTAGCAGTAGCTGACAAATGTGTCGTTCCATCTACTTCCCTTAATTCAGAAGAGTAGACTCTAATCATAGATTTTCTTAACTCTCACTTCCCCTTTGCACAGCTCAAACCAACCAACCAACCAACCAACCAACCAACCAACCAAATAAACAAACAAAAAAAGAGCAGCAGCAAAAACAAGAACAACGAAAGTCTCAACAGAGCTCTTCAAGAAATCTTTCGGGTGGAGGGAACTTTTTAGCCTAATGGAAATATTCTATGTCTTGATTGTGGTGGTGATTACACAGGTGTATACATTCGTCAAAACCCGATCAAACCATAGCCTTACAAAAGGGGAATATTAATGTATGTAAATTATGCCTCAGTAAAGTTGATTTTAAAAAGGAAATTCTCTACACACTGTAGGTAAATACAAAGGAGGAGCATTTTGCACTCTTCCAAGAAGTGCAGGAAACTTCTCAAAGGGGATGGTATTGGAACTGCTACTTGAAGAATGAGGAGGAGTATTGTGGCTGTTTAAAACATTTCAAAATTCTGTGACACTCCTCCCATCAAGGTCTGTGACTAGTACCCTGTAACTATGTGATCACGGAATAGGTGGAAGTGATGCTGTGCTTTAGAAATGGACAGCTTCCACTTCCTGTCCCTCAGTCCCTTTCTTGGAACCCAGCCGCCATGTTGTGAGGAAGCCTGTGCAGCCCGTGGAGAGGGTCAGGTGGAGAAGCTCATGTGGAAAGGAACTGAGTCGTCCCCTCCCTCGCCCCGTCCTCAGCCTCGACTGAGCTCCCAGCCGACAGCCAGCCCACCTTGCTGGCCGTGTAAGTGGGCCGTCCTGGAAATGGGCCCTCCAGTCCCCAGTCACGCCACCCCAGCTGAGCTGGTGGAGAAGAGACCAGCTCTGGTGAGATCCATATGGGATCTCTCAACTGCTGAACCCTGAGCAAACTGCAGGTGTGTGAGCGAAATCAATGATTGTTGTTTCATCCTCCAAGTTTTGGCATGGTTTGTGAAGCAGCAATAACAACCAATCAATTAGCTGGATAAAAAGGGTGGTGACAGGGTGAGTATTCCAGGCCCAAGACAATTCCAGTATCTGCCACAGGTCCACACTCACTTGTTCAACATCCTGAAGGTGAGCTATATCTTAGAATTCAGAGTTTTTAATTTTAGAATGATAATACAGTACCTATACATATTTTCATAACTTCTCAGTGGGTAATGCAAAATATTAATTCATCTGTAGGGAAAATGTATAAATACGTGCACTAAGCATGACAAATTAAGACCATAAATAGCCACCAGTCAGTCATTTGCTACCAAATGAATTTGCTGTGAAAGAAAAGAAAATGTTTAGTCGTCAAAACTATTTTGGATTTTAATTTTTGGAATTGCACTGAAAGGATGATGGATGAACCTGTATTTTGGTGTGCCTAGAAAGTAGAGGAAGAAGGGAACGGAGTGAGGGAGAAAGAAGGCAGGAAAGATTAGTGTGTTGCAGGAAGGGGGACCCCCCTTCCAGGATCCGAGAATGGGCTCTTGTCTAACACTCGGAAATGAACCGTCCGAGGAGACATATGTGCTGATAAAGCAAGAGACTTTATTGGGAAGGGGCACCTGGGCAGAGAGCAGCAGGGTAAGGGAACCCAGGAGAACTGCTCTGCCATGTGGCTCGCAGTCTTGGGTTTTATGGTGATGGGATTCGTTTCCGGGTTGTCTCTGGCCAATCATTCTGACTCAGGGTCCTTCCTGGTGGCTCGCACATCGCTCAGCCAAGACCGATTCCAGTGAGAAGGATTCTGGGAGGTTGGTAGGACATATGGACTGGCGTCTCCTTTTGAACTTTCCCAAATTCTTCTGGTTGGTGGTGGCTTGTTAGTTCTGTGTTCCTTCCCAGGACCTCCTGTTGTAAAATAACTCCTGCAAATGGTTTCTGTGGTGCCTGGCCAGGGTGGGTGGTTTCAGTCAGTGTTTCCCCTAACAACTGGGTACAGAAGAGTCCTATAGCCTGATTTACTGGGCTATGAGCCTGAAGTGTATCCTGCAGATGTCAGGGAAGCAGGGAAGTGTATCGTCGGGGGAAGATTGTTGGTTCTGGTGTGGCGCATGGAGTGGACGGGCAGGCCTGAAGCAGAGAGATGACACACGGTGGGGACCACAGTCATGGTGGCTGTGGAGATGGAGAGGAGAGGACCCAAGTGGCAGAACACACAGAAAAGTCATGCTATTCATCCTGTGCACTAGGGCACTGGGAGGACTCTGCTCACAGATTGAGGCGCTGGCCCTGGGGATCCGCCCCTCACCTCCTCCAGCTGCCCCGCAGGTAGCTCAGCCCACCCTAACCAGGTCTGGGGCGCAGCAGTGCGCAGGGCTCGCTGGTTGGGAAGCTCTGGATTTAAGAACTAAGCAAGAAGATAGAAGCCACTGGGCTTGGCGTTCGATTTGATGTGGGGGACAGGAAAGAGGGTGAAATCAGCGGGTGATGCTCAGGTTTCTGTTTGGACGTTGGGCTGGATGGTGGAGTCACTCTTGGCTGCCCGTCTTGCTAAGACGCATCTGGATGCTCTTGGCTGTAGGTTGGGTCCCTGCGGAGAGCTTCAGAGTTATTCTAATGAAGGTGGTAATTGAAGACTTTGGCAGGTGTGTGATAGGCCAGGAAGGATGTTTCCAGAGAGAAGGAAGGGAAGGGGAGGGAGAGAGGAAAGAAGAGGGAGAAGAGGCACTCTTAATATCTTTCCTTTTTTTTTTTTTTCTTTTTCTTGCGTGGCTTGCAGAATCTTAGTTACTCAACCAGGGATTGAACCCAGGCCACGGCACTGAAAGCGCCGAATCCTAACCACTGGACCACCAGGAATTCCCAGTGTCTTTTAATTTGTCAAAATTCATCGATACAAGCCCAGAAATCTTAATCAGACCGGGCCTCCATCACAGATCTTCTAGATTCATTGATCAAGCTGTCAAGGGTAATGTCTGGCAAGGTTTAACTTTCAGATAAAATTCCTTATAAATAAATGAAAAACCTCATACAATAAATGGCCTTCAGTGCCCCAGACTTTGCTCTGAGGGCCATGACTTCTTTGAGGTGCGAAAGACCCAAGAAGACAGAGGATCCACCCAACCAGTCAGACCACTTCTGTCCTTGTTTCTTGATATACATAAAAAAAGGTCAGAGTCACTTCTGAAGGGAGGAGTGGGGGCAGGGTGGGCTGTGGGTGGAGGGTGGAGGAGGAAGAAAATTTTACCTTTTAATTCTGTATACTTCTGTCTTTTTCGAAAAACTTTACAGGAATGTGTTTGCGTATTACTTCTGTAAGTATATAAAGACGTATACAATGTAAAATAGGTCCCAGTAGTTTTCCTGTGATTTGTTCTAAAAGATGATTAATAGCAGTTGCAGGAAAGGCAGGAGCAGGCCAAGTCAGGGTGACATGGTCAAGTTTCCTTTGTTTAAAAAAAAGGAGGGAGGTGATTGCCTCTGATGGGTTCAGGACACGCTACCTTAAAACATGGCACCTTGACATATTGAATATTTTAAGCTGAAGAAGTTTGAGAAAACAGCAGAAGGGAAATCGCTCTGACCTCCTTCCCCCTCTGGCCCTCCTTTCCAGAAACAGGCCATAAAACCCTCAGGTGAGAGGTGCCCTCCCTATACCTGGGAAAGGAGCATTCTTATCTCTGAAGATAAAGGGACACCAAGAAGAATCCTAACCAACCAGCCTTGCTAAGTTTCCTCCAATTTACTTGTTAGACTTCACACTCCTTAACTTGTCCCCCATGACTGTCCACTCTTCCTCAAACCCAGCATAAAAGTACACTAGTCTAACTGTCTCTTTGGGTCTTCATTTCCTTATGAAGGCTCCTGTGTCACGGAAAACTTGTACTAAATCAATTTGTATGCTCTTCTCCTGTTAATCTGTCTGTGTTGGTTAAATTTTTAAACCTAGAGTCTCTAAGAAGGTCCAGGAAACCTTTGCCTCCCTGACACCTCGCCTCCCTCTTCTCCTTGGGATGTCTCCTGGAAACAGAATAGGCCCCACAGGAGGGCCAACCTTTTGGTTTTGCAGTGCAAATCTGTGCTTTCTGATCCTTTGAGCTGTAAACACACATGCCTCCGGGGCTAACTTTGAAGGTATATGGAGACAATCCCAGAGATGAGAGTAGTTTTAATTATTTTTGCCTCTACTTTTCTATATACAGTGGTGTGAAATTCTGTTCAGACTTTGTAGACACTTTTGTGCTACCTTGCATGTGTGTAAATACTGTAATGCTTACTTCATATTAAACGAGTATGGAAGTTTGTTTAAGCAAACATTTACTTTTCCATCTCAATGTCAATTGCCTTCCTCACTTTTGAAGTCCTAAACCACTACCCCTAAAATTCTCTTCCGTCTCTAATCTCTTCTTTTGCATTTAAGGTGAGGTTTTTAACCCTTTTGATGAGTTACTCAGTTTTCCTGGGTCTCTCCCAGGTATGCATGTTATTAAACTTTTCTTTGATTTTCTCCTGTTAATCTGTCTCATGTCATTTTAATTCTTAGACCAGCCAGAAGAACCTAGAAGGGTAGAGGAAAATTTCTTCATCCCTGATAGTCTCCAAGGTGGGACATTAGTCTAGAATCAGATGTGGAGGGGAGAGTGGTCACAATGCCACGTCTGCTCCCAGCACTCCTGGCCCCTTGGCATACTCTATTGTGTTACCCTACCCAATGCCTGCCAGTGAAACCACCAAGAAAAGACCCAGGTCCCAGGGCCTACAAAGCACCTTGTCTTCTCTCCAGGCCATGCACACTCCCCAGTCACAGCTACAGATTCAGTCTTATTTAATTACTCAAGGCTATGCCTACCAGTAGAAACACCTCTGACAATGACCATGAAAGACTATATGACCCCCTGGAATAGACTGTGTGTCCTTTGGCTATTCTAACTGTCTAAACAGATCTCCATCTCTTGTTTGCCTTCAGTGAATATGATCTTCACTCTGGGGTAGTCATCCACGTTTTCCAGACTCCCAGGATCCATACCAGCCTTGGGCCTGGGAGTGGTTGTTGTACATAGTACATGAAACTACAGCTTCACATGGGGCTTCATTTCTGGGTTGAGGGATTAATGAACTGGTGAGATCCATATGGGATCTCTCAACTGCTAGACCAAATAGCAAGTGAAGTGGCTCAAGTCCCAGTGTCCTAGCAAACCAGATAAGGGATGGATTGAACCCTGACCAAACTGTGTTGTTTAGATTCACACTGGTGGCAAGGTAGAACAATCAGACTCCTGTATATAGAAACAGGTAGCATGGCTGAGTAATGTGCCCTGACCAGCAGCTTAGAACCTCTTCTCTTGTCTGCTCCGGCATCCCTTGGTCCCTGGTTTTGGGGAGGACTTCAGGTGTTATTCTTGACCTTCCTTTTTCTGCTTACTGTTCTAACCATCCTTCAGTGTCTACTACAGCAAAGCCAGAGACTAGCTTTACAATCCTATGGGTTCAACGGGTACAGGTACAAGTCTGCTAGTGGAACAGACTATGACACATAGAAGCTATCCTTCAAAATCAAGGGGTGGACCGAGAGGCAAGGATTAACTTATCCAGATGTTGCTTCCCTACAGACTGGCCTCCTAAGGAGGAACTTGGCTTCCTCTGGAAAGAGTCTGTTTCAGTTACAGAAACTAGTTAAAGCTCAGAGTGAAAAGAATAACCTTTCTGGAAGCATGCTGATGTGGTGGAAAAGAGCTGAGGTGGTATGTCATATCAAATGACTGTATCTGAAAGACTTGGACCACAGACCAAGGTCACATGGAAGGGAGGCTGTTGCAACCTTAGCTGTGGACCTGGTGAGCCCAGAGGTTAGGTTCATCTCCTGGACTCTCATCTGACTCTGCAAAGTCTGTTTTCTGCCCCTTATGAAAAGGGACGTAGGAGGGGAGTGGAGTCACACACCTGCTACTGTTCTATCTCTATTATTTCCTCCAATAAACACTGTTCCAGGCTTGGTGTGTGTACTGTCATCCCATATGCTTTATTGAAGTATAGTTGATTTACAATATTATATTACTTTCAGGTGTACAACGTAGTGATTCAATATTTTTATAGATTAAACTCCATTTAAAGTTATTACAAAATAATGGTTATATTTCCCTGCGCTGTTCCTCATATATTTTAAACATAGTAGTTTGTATCTCTTAATCCCATACCCCTGTATTGCCCATCCCCCCTTCCCGCTCGCCATTGGTAACCACTGGTTTGTTCTCTGTATCCATGAGTCTGTTTCTGTTTTGTTATATATATTAGTTTGTTTTACTTTTTAGATTCCACGTGTAAGTGATAACATAGAGTATTTGTCTTTCTCTTGACTTATTTCACTAAGTGTAATACTCTCTAGGTCCATCCACGTTGTTGTAAATGGTAGAATTTCATTCTTTTTTAGCGTTCCATTGTATATATATACCACATTTTCTGTATCCATTCATCTCTTGATGGATGCTTAGGCTGCTTCCATATCTTGGCTATTGTCAATAATGCTGCTATGAACATCGGGGTGCATGTATCTTTTTGAGTTAGTGTTTTCATTTTCTTTGGCTATATACCCAGGAGTGGAATTGCTGGATCATAGGGTAGTTCTATTTTTAGTTTTTTGAAGAACCTCCATACTGTTTTTGAACAGAAGCACTTTTACAAACGTTTCCACCAATGTTTAAATCTTTTATCCCAATATGTTTTAGAAGGTAGAGATACAGTCTATAGAATTTTCACAAGTAAAATTTAAGTCATCATAATTGAACCTTATTGCTTGCCGCCTAGCACCCATTCCTTTTCATTGGCATCAGTCCACTGGATTTCCTTGAACAAAATTAGCCAAACAATTTAGGTAGGATTGACCCCACCTATAGACTTGGAGGTGGCACCTGAGCAACTTAAGGCAATCAGCAAACAAAGTTTCATTTCTCAGGACCCACAATTGTCTTAAGAATGTTTGTCCACGTGACCATATTTGGGCAGAGAAGTGACAATGAGATGCTGGTAAATTCTGGGAAAGAAGTTTCCTTCCTTTTCTGAGAAAAATTCTGGGAAAGATGTTGTTTCATCTAATAGGAAAAGAAGTATGTAGCCCTGGGGCTCCTGGCAGGCATCCTTGGACCACATTGGGAGGCAGATGTAGGGTAGAAAAACTTCCTTCTACCCTCTTAGGTCCTGTAGCTGAGCCTAAGAACTAAACTGACGTAAGACGGGTTAACAGGAGAAAAACATAAAGATTTTATGTAATATTTTTATGTGAACATGGGAATCTTTAGAAGGAAAATGAAGACCCGAAGAATCCGATAGACCCAAAAGCTTACAAATGACGATAAATTGTGGGGTTGAGAAAAGAGACAAATAAGAATGGTAATAAGAATGTTCTGGTAATAAGAATGTTCTTCTCTCCCTGGTGCAGGGAGGGCACCATTCTCATGGGAAATTTTATGTCCTGCTTTTAGGTAGAAAGGGGAGGTCAGAGAGCCCCTCCTGCATCTGCTGTTTCTCAAGTGCCGGCAACTCAAGATAATTGATACGTCAAAGCGGCGTATTTGGGGTTGGCATATTCTGCGCCTCTTCACAGCCTTAGTTTGAAGCCAATTTTAGAGAAATCGAAGAATAACCAAGAGAAACTAGGTCATTGGTGACATGGCTGAGCTGCTGAAGTCTGCTCTGTTGCTGGGCTTATGAATTTTGTGGGGTGATACATTCTCATTACTGTTCAAGACAGTGAACATGGATCTCCATTGCTTGCTACTCAGAGGATCGTAACAGATATTGCCATTACGACTGATGTGATGACAAGAAAACCATTCAAAACAGGCCAAGAAAGAGGCCAGAAAGGCAAGGATATTATGATTCAAATTTTGATGTGTGCAATATTTATATCTGTGTGATATTAAGGGTCAAGAAATACTGCAAATTGAGTTTCTTGGTAAGAAAAATTTTATGTGTTATGTGTTCAACAGGCTTTAATTTTCAGAATGGTATCTTTATCCAAGAAGCTAGGGTGTGGGAAGTGGATGGGGATGTAAAGAGGATTATGTGTTGAGAAGATAAATGTTGTCCAAAAATTGAGACAAGGCCAAGTTCCACTG